>NW_019266413.1:79889-159797 GCF_002742605.1 Olea europaea var. sylvestris
TTTAATTCTTCCATATGTTCACTGATTGACATTTTATCTATTTTTTGATTGACAATAATAAAATACTACACACTCAGCATTTTTACATTCTTTTATCATTTTATCATACTTTTGTTTTATAGTTTCAATACTTGTCAGTTCTTTTAATTTTTCATAATATCTTGCTTTTTCTTTATATCTTTCTTGTTTTAATTTTAATATCTGTTTTTCTTGAGTTTTAGTTATTTCTCCAGGTATTAATAATTCATCTAAAATTTTATTATTTATTAATCTTATTCTTTCTAACTTTCTATCTAAAATATTTTTAGTTTTTTCCATTATATTTTATGATGATTCATATATTTCTCTATAATACAACTCATTTTCAAATATTTCACAAATTATTTCATATGTACGTTTATCTTTGATAAATCCTACAATTAATTTATGTAATATTTGTTCTTTTATTTCTCTAGGTAAATTACTAGTTATATATAATGTTATTATTTTTAGTTTATTAGGGATAGGGTTGTAAAATATATAACATCCTTTTTCTTCAATACATTGATAATAATTATTTATTTTTAAGATTTCCATGATCTCTATGGCTCTGATACCAACTCTTTGGGTGCTACTATGAGCGAACAAAAATTTAATAATCTAATAATCAAAATATCAAAAATTTTAATCTCATAAATTTTTAAGTAATTCTTCAAAGTCTAATAATGTTTGAGAATTTATAATATCAATATCTGTTATCATATCTATGTCTGTTCCAAAAGGTATTTCGTATTTTGAGATACTTTTCTTTCTTTTTTCCAATTTATCTATTATATCTTGTATATCTTTTATGATTATTGACCTTACAATTCCTTTAGCGAAATTTTCTAATAAGTTTTCTTTAAAACATTTTAATATTTCTTGTGATGCATATAATTGTTCTTGATATCCTATCTTATCAATTTCTTTTTCAAATTTAATTTCTTTTTTATTTTTAACAACCTTTTTTATATTATATGGTTCTCTCTTATATTTAAGCTTTTCCATTTTATAATTATTCATTAATAATTTTTACAAATTTTTAGAAAAATTATTTGTTAGATTTTTTAAGGGCTAAAAAAGAAACTTTTTACTATATAAAGGGTTGGTTGTTAAATTTTTCCAAGGATATTTTGGGTAGTTTCAAATTTCTAAAAAAGTCAAAGGCCATTTTGGAAAAGGTTATATACTATTTGGGCCATTTTCATGTATATCCCCATCTGGTGACCAAATCCACATCTGGATCATTAGTAATGGAATTCAGTCTGTCTAAAATCCTTGAAAATTGGAACTCATGGAGTAGGCTGAGACATGGATCAATATGTTCGGGAGATGACAACTTGAGTGCAGGGGCGGATCCAGACACTTCGAATTGTGGGGTCAAAAATAAATTTTTTTTTTTCAAACAATGTATCATGAACAAAAAAGAGAAATCGGTGGTTTGCTATTCGTGTTCGGTGTTTGCACTTTGGGAAGAAATTGGTGGATTATATAATATATTTATGGACTAATTAATGGATATGGACCATGTGATAAGGATATAGATTTAGGATTTGAGCTTTTTGAGCATTCGACTAGGAAAATTAATTGGGTTGGTCACTTGGTTGTTGGGAGCAGACAGCAGGAGAAAAAAAAAATTACGTTTGCAGCACAAAAAATAAAAAATAAATTCCAAAAAACTGTGAGGTCATTTGACCCCACATGACCCCATGTGGGTTCGCCCCTACCTGAGTGGTTATATTCACACCACGAAATTATTAGTCACACCACCTTAAAAATACACACTAACTAAAATATATTTGTAATATTTACATCACATACATGTTATCAATATAGCCCAAACCCATTAAGAAAAAGGCTAATTATTCAATTATAAAGTGGTGCATTTATACAAAAATGTGTTATGAATATAACAATTTGTATCCTCCGTCTCGTAGCATGTCATCTCCCCAACCAAACCTTTGTAAAATACAGAATTTTACCAGCAACAAACCTAAGCCACCAAATATACTTCCAAAATTCCCAGTAATGCAGTTCGAATTCACAACAATGCATCAACATGGACCATAGCTTAGCTAACTAAAGGAATTAGAGCACAGCTACCCATTAGAAGGTAAACTGATGAGAAGCAAGAAAAACTAGTTACAATGTTAAATTTGTCAGTAGTTGTAATTTATTTATTAATATTGTTTTCAAACCTAGAATTTTTGGCTGTCGGATTTTGTTGTGATAATTGAATATGGCCGAGACAACCACCTGCAACCTTGAAATTCATATATGAAAATTGAACAAAATGTGATAAATTTGATTATGGTTTTTATTTGTGGTGTACTTAAGCCGAAACATATGAGATAGAATTTTTATTCACGGTGTATGTAAATATATGGGTTAGGTTTTACGTGTGGTGGGCTTAATTATACGGGTATTATGAGTTGGGGTTATTATGTCATTTTTCATGAGTGAATATTACCACAACTAAATCGTTAATTTATGACTAAATTATATAGATTTGCGACTTTAATATATTTAATTAATAAAATATATAATTAATTAATTAAATCATAAATAAATTTTAATAAATATCTTATTTTTGAAATTTGTTGCCAAGAAATAAATGTCTATCAAACACCAACAAAAGTGGAATATGGAATTGGAAGTGAATCAAACGTACCCTTAGTTATAAATTTTTTCCCTTTAATGATTACTCTAGAAAAATAAGAAATACACAGTATATACTAATAAATTTTGTGGTGTGAATATTATTAAAATTCATCGCATAATTATTTATTGAATGAATGCAAGTAACGGCAAAACGAGGAACTCCTTTTCTTCTTAATTAACGTACATTTCTTCTAGAATATTTGGAGATATTAAAATTCTCCAACTCCGCCTCACATAACCCCATAGTAAACGAGACGGAGAGGAAGAATATGAACTCCAACTCAAATTTCTTGGGCTGATCCCAAATTTTTTATTTTTATTTATTTTAATTTAAATAGCATTTAAAAAATAATACTACTATAATCAAACATGACAATTGATGGGGATTTTTTATTCCCCTCGCCCTCACTCTTGCTTGGTACCCACCTCACCTCCCGATAATCTCCAATGGGAAGAGGATGGTAATGATCATCTCGACTATATCCTGTCCCATTATGATCCATAAGAATATTGATATAGCTTAATTTTGTATCTTGATGAACAACAACAAAATATCTACTCAATAAGTATAAATTGATATAATTGTCGGAAGTAATAGCATAATAATAATCTTGAATATTTATTTTTTGATTTATATAAGTGGTACTACTTTGAGCAACATCACAATATTTTCCAAAAATATTGTCATAAAAAAATAATGTGTCAAATAGAATTATAATATAAATATTCTAATTTTTATTATAACCAGCCTTTTTGCCTGTGCAATGCACGAACTATTTTTCTTTTAAGGGTAATATTAGCGTATTTAATGTTGAGAATTGAAGAAAGATATTTGCGATGAAGAATCAATGTTTCGATAAAATCCTATACTATCAGTTTCAAGGATAGATTACTTTTTGAATATAGTACACATAACCAAATTTAACCTAAAACATCAGAATCCCATTCGAGGAAATGTAAAAAAAAAAATTTCCCATAAGATCAAAGAAAATAAATGGTTCACTGAATTTTCTCTTCATTATGGGGTTCATAAAGAGAAGATTTTTTCCTTATCCTCCAAAAAAGTTAGTGTAGATATTTAATAAGTCACAACATATATCCTCCAAAAACGCAAGTTTAGATATTTAACAAGTCATAACGTATAAAGGTGAACAAAAAAAAAAGTTTAGTACCAGCTCAAGTTTTCTCCTTCATGAGCTTGTATATAAGAATTGAAATTCCGATGGAATGAACAACCTCGGAGGCTAGAAAAAGATTGTCATGATCTTAAACAATAACACGGAGAAGCACCAATGCTGCCATGCCACTCACCACCACCAGAAACGCTTTCACCTTTGGCAGCCACCGCTGTCCGCCGAATCCAATTCGAAACACCGTGAAGCGACCTCATCGGTGGATACATAACCAAAAGACCTAAACGAAACAAAAAATAATTCCTCTAAACTATTCAACCATAAAAACATGATGGGTAAACGACACGCACATCAATAGTGAATTATAAATCAAAGGAAAAATGTATAAAGGAACGAGAAGACAAGAGACCCAAGAAAGGAAAATGACTTACAGTATCCAAGAAAATCGAGACCCACCAAAATCCAGCTCGCTTGCTGTCTCAAACACACATGCCTTTCTCTGTTTAGGAAGAAAGGGGAAAATATGGAGAGAGGATTGGTAGGGATTCTTCGTTGGAAAGGAAGATAAATGGAAATGAATGGAAGAATAGATATTTGGCCTCATGTACAGTGAGAAAAAGAGAGAGAGAGAGAGTATTTGGGAAGCTACCCCATTTTCGTTTAAGATGAATATAGATACATAAGAAGAGTCAACAAGTGTGGCTACGAGGAAAAAATATATCAGTCTTGCTATTCGTACAGAACCGGATGACAGAAGTGCATGACAGAACGACATGGAAAATGAGGGGAAAAAAAAGAAAAAGAAAGATAATGCTCAAGTGAAACAACCCGGCCCCTTTTTCATTCCCGCTCAAAGGCAACCCGAACCCTTGGAAGGCGACCACAACCCGGCGAATCGATGGCGAGCGACGGTGAATCGTCAGCGACGACGGCGAACCAACAAAAGGCGAGCAACTCCTTAACTCGATTTTGACGAAAAGTAAGTATTTCAGTGGAGAGCTCACTGACGGAGAAGGAACCATGGCCGTAGGAGACTTGGTAGAGGCATTGCTGATGTTTATTGCAGCCTGGGGAGTGGAGCCGCCGGCAGAGGGGAGAATCCATGAAAGGCAGATGATTTTGTAGGCTACAAAATCGAGTCAGACTGGGCGTAGCACTTCTGCCTCGGGAGGGTTGGATTCTGGGGTTGAATTGAAGAGGTATTCTAGGGTGGAATTGGCCATTGTGATGGCTTGAATTTATCATATTGACCACTACAATGGGTTGAATTGAAGAGGTATTCTGGGGTGGAATTGACCATTGTGATGGCTTGAATTTATCATATTGACCATTACAATGGCTTGAATTGAAGAGGGGGTTGAACGGACCATTACAATGGCCTGAATTGAAGAGGGATACAGGGGTTGAATTGAAAGCCGACGGAGAAAGATTATCCACATGGTGCAATTCACATTATGCAAATCTACTTGTGAAGTGGTAGTTTATTGACCATTATGATGGGTTAATATGGGTAGTTTATGATCAATGATTGTACAATTCTACTGACTTGCAGTAAATTGAGATGGCTTATGAAGTAGTTTATGAAGTGGTAGCTTATAGTTTATGACCAATGATTGTACAATTCTACTGGTTTATAGTTTATGAAGTGGTAGTTTATTGACCATTATGATGGTTTCACATGCACTTCAAGATGTCAAAGCACATATATTTCTTTAAATAGTAGAAGCCATGGATCTGATATATAGTTGCATTGAAATAAAGATAGACAGGAAGCTGCTTGGTAGGATTAAATTTACTGAATGATGCTGGAATTTTTGCAATTAATGGTATCCATAAATGCCGTATCTATCATTCACTCCAGGCTCCAAAAAATTTGCAATTAATAATAAAAGACAAAAGAGACAGACCCGACCATATACAAAAGACACTGTCCAATACATTTTCATCCTGCTTCCAAATACAAAAGACACAGAGCACTACACCTTTGTGGGCATCATCTGGTCCATTAGTGCAAGCGCTATAGCCAATATGAAGCAATCATTGGTTTCCTCCATCTCGGTCCAGTAAGCTTGGGTAAAAGTATGGCACTGCTTGAAAATCTGTACAATCCGTTCATAAATGCCCGAACAAGAAATAAAATGGATGATGCACTTTATATGTAGAATGTTTAGCCGTATAATTACCTTGATCATGGAAGTGAACATGATTGCTAGACGGAGGTATTAAATTTTGTTGTGTGAATGCAAGACTTTGATTGTCACCCTACATAAATAAATTTTGTTTGTGATAAATATGTTATTATTGAGATAATTTCATCATATACATATACTAACCAATAGGAGTTGCGTATATGTTAACGGTGTAGTCATGCAATATTGTGAATGTTGAGGTACTTGAACGACATCCGCATCGACGCCAACATTACTTGGCCGAGCCTTCGGCCTATTTCCTTTGGATGTAATCAAACTTCCCTGCATGACATCCTAACACGTTAGTTATATCTAGAAAGTAAACAACCCACACGCAATTGGTAATATAAATGTGAAATGTACCTTTGCTTTATTTGAACTAGATTCCAACGGGCTCTTTTTACGAAGTTTCTTTGGCGCCCCCTTTCTCTTTGCACACTTAGGATCAAGTAATCCACTATTGGTAGCTTCTAGTGATGATCCACATTGTGAGGCGATTGGTGTACCATGCGAAGATATGACATTACTCACAACATTGGATTTCGATGCTTTTACCTGTTTACATTCATGTTCGATCCATTTTTGTAAGGTTTCAGCTCTGCTTTCATCATCTGCAACTAGGTCTACCAATGTAGCGAAAGACTAACACAGTTTGTCATACCTCAACTGTCCCGGAGTACTAATCAAACCATCATAATTAATTGCGACCCTCGTGTGGGCTCTACTTACATCTCTCCGCCACCTCCGTAATATATAACTCTCCGGTAGTTGTTTGACACCATTACGGATCAATACTGTAATCATATGCCTGCATATTATGCCTCGAAATTCGAATAAGTGGCAACTGTAAACAGTTTCACAGTCTTTCTTCTGAAAAGAGACGACAAATGTTTTTTTCTTTGATCGCTCATCATTTATCTCTTCCTCGCATACCTCATATGTTGTCCCCAAACTTCCCTCTGAAGTAGATATTAAGTCACAATAAAGCTTCCCGGTGAACTCTTCTTGAACTTCTCGAAACTTTGAAATGGTATAAACGGCTTGAAATTGCTTCTCCATTTCATGCTTCGTTGCACATGGTACCATCTGTGAGAAAGATTTGAAATCTGCTTGAATTTCCTTCTCAACTTTACTCCTCAAAGCTCGTTCATATTGTTCGACAAATTGCTTTAACGAAGTCTTTGCATGTACATACCCATCAAAGAACGCGTTCATACTTTCACTGCGTTGAGTTGTCGACATCCCTGCCCAAAAACTGGTTTTGAAATAACATGGAACCCACCGAGATCTATTCTCATAAAGCCCCGACAATCAGGCATTATCATGCAAATCATATGTGTCGATCATTACCCTCCAACCTTCTTCAAAATCTTGAATAAATTGTGAATCGTAAACTAAATTGTGTATAGTATGGAAAATCGAACCTTTATCAACGTGATATCCAAACTTTTCTGGTAATTTTTTCAATATGTGCCACAGACACCATCTATGCTTCGTATAAGGAAACACGATTTCAATTGCATTCTGCATAGCCCTATCTTGATCGGTAATTATACCTTGGGGGGCTTCGCCATGTATACACTGCAACCATGTCCTAAATAGCCAAACAAATGTATCTGTATCTTCATTCGATAGACTCCCACATCCGAGCAAGGTCGATTGTCCGTGATGATAAATACCAGCAAAAGGATCGAACGACATGTCATACTTATTGGTGAGGTACGTGGTATCGAATGTGACAACATCATCAAACTCTTTATAAGCTTGTTTGCTCCTGTTATCTGCCCAAAACACATTTTTTAGTCTCGAATCTTCATCCAAATCCATACTAAAATAAAACCCGGAGCAAGTAGCTTGCATCTTCGAAAAGTAGGATTGTATTGCTACGACGTCTCCTTCTCCAAGTCTTAGACGCCGAACTTGTTCAACATAATTTCGACAATTTTTTTCCACGCATGTCATATTTTCGTATCCACCTGCTTCGACTACTGTAGAGTTGAAACTTTTGTGTAAGGGAATTCCTGCCTTGTCATTAACTTCTAGCCGTCGTTTAACATGTGTGCTCAACTCTCGATTGCATCGATATAGCCTCGACTTTGATGGACTGGTTTTATGATTATGCTCGAGGTTTAATGTGTTGATTCTCCATATTCCACGACTATCCATAGATGCAGTCAATCTCACTTTACAACCTGTTTGAATGGTTGGTTGCGGTTTCAAAGAACTGCTTGTAGTACTGCTTCGTTTTCCTTCACGACTATATGTCAATGTAACATATCTCACAACACCGTCGTCGTCCTATTTAGAATTTCTTTTTCTAACTGGAAAACTTTCAGCGTATGCATATTTTTTGTAGTAATCAAACAATTCATTTTCGTCATTAAATTTCATACCGACCTCCGACATTCGCGCACCATCTCGTCCTACGATTTCATCACCCAATAAGTTCACATTCCCCACAACATTCTCGGACTCGGCTTCTACCACAATAATGTCATCCACGTCATCCAAAATATCTTTATTTGTAACATAAAATCAGTTACAATGTTAACATAGTAGCTCACAATCTTCAGATAACAGAGCAGCATGTTAGGATAAAATAGTACATGAACATTTTTGCCAAAATTTATTCACCATGAAAGTCAATGTTTTAGGAGCTATGTAAAACAGAAGGGTTTGCATGTTGCATTAAAATGGCAAGCAAATATAGAAACACTTCAACATTTGAACCACTGGGCACCTACTAAAGCTCACAATCTTGAGATAACATGGCAACATGTTAAGAGAAAATAATACTTGCACATTTTAGCACATTTTAGCACAAATTTGTAAGTCACATTTCCTTCTATTTTAACTGATCAATAGAGAAGTCAAACCGAAAAAAAAAATTGGCGTTAAACAAACTATCCATTACCTTTGTTAGTCATCTCTTTGATTAACTCGAAAAGCAGCGTTGGAGCAAATGGACCGTGTCAAACGGTCGATTGTGGTGGAAATAATTTGGGGGAAATTTTTCTTTTCCCGCTTCTCAGTAAGATGAAGGAAATGGAGGCAACAACTTCCAAGCAAAGGCTAATGGACCATGTAAAATGAGAGACTAATGGGCCCCCAAGCCATCCGGTTTTGAAATGGCAAGCAAATAGGGCTGTTAGATTTTTTAATTCAAAAATTCCAGCTCCTTCTGTCATGTACTGTGTCAACCAGCAGGTACAACCAGCATTTTTCAAAATATATATTACCCTTTATCTTTTTATCAAGATAAAAGCTAGGATATTTATTGAAGGGATAAAATGGAAAACAAACAAAAGCTTCATGATTTGAAAGAGTGATAGATAATAATTTACTTTATAATTTTTTATAATAAAAAAGATCAAACCACTTTGATCAAACCCATTTCAAACCAGTTCAATGTAAAAACGTATATGACAAAAATGAGCGGTCCAACTTTGTGCAAAGAAAAGCAGTAATTTCCATCAATAGAAAAAATTTTAAATAGAAAAAATTAATATTGAAAAAATTTTAAATAGAAAAAAAATTTCTCCTTTCACGGAGAGAAAAACAGTAATTGAAAAAATTAAGTTCAATCATAAATAAAGAGAAAAGAATTCATAAAAATTTTAAATAGAAAAAAATTATTTATAATATGAACAAAATAAATAAATAAGGGAAAAAATTTCACCCCATTGGAAAGATCTTTCCGTGAGATGAGTCTCACGAAGAGTTTCTCTCCTTTCAAAATGAGAGACAATCTCTTTGTGAATGGAGAGATTTTCTTCATCCACGAAGAGAATTTGTCCTCATTTTTTTTAAAATTTGTTTTGTTCATATTGTAAATATATATTTTTTTGATATAGAATTATTTTTAATTCTTTTCTCTTTATGATAAAATTTAATTTTTTCAATTTTAATTAAATAATATTTATATATTCCTTGTTTAATTTTTGTAACTTTCTTTTGTTTTATTTGTTTTATTTTATTTAATGAAATAATATTTATACATTCTTTATGATAGAAAGTCATTTATTAAATTTGAATTAAATAATATTTACTTTTATTTTTAATTATTTCAATTTAATTTAAAAATTTATAATATTTTTTTTTTCTATTTTTGCCTGCAATTCCTTTTTTTAATCTTTAATTTAGTTTTTTTTTTATTATATATATAGTATTGGATTTGATGAAGTAAAGTAATGTGTAAAAATGGAGAAATATTGCAGTGGAGGTAACATTGCAGTGAAATGGCCTGTGAAAAAAATGTTATAGTGTGAGTGAATGAAAAACCAAATTACTTTGACCAAACCTATTTCAAACCAGTTCAATGTAAAAATATATGATACAAAAATGAACAGTTACGCTTTGTGCAAAGAAAAACAGTAATTTTTACCAACAGAAAAAATTGAAAAAATTTTAAATAGAAAAAGTTAATATTGAAAAAATTTTAAATAGAAAAGAATTTCTCTTTTCACAAAAATGAACAGTCCAGTTTTGTGCAAAGAAAAACAGTAATTTTCACCAACAGAAAAAAATTGAAAAAATTTTAGATAAAAAAATTTAATATTGAAAAAAAAATTTAAATAGAAAAAACTTTACCTTTCATAGAGAGAAAAACAGCAATTGAAAAAATTAAGTTCAATCATAAATAAAGAGAAAAGAATTCATAAAAATTTTTAAAAAAAAATATCTATAATATGAACATAACAAATTACAAAATAAATAAATAAATAACGAAAAATTTCACACATTGGAAAGATCTCTCCATGAGATGGAGTCCCACAGAGAGTTCTCTCTGTGAATGGAGAGATTTTCTTGTCCACGGAGAGAATTTTTTGTCCTTATTTTTTCTTAAGTTTGTTTTGTTCATATTATAAATATATTTTTTTCGATATAAATTTTTTTAATTCTTTTCTCTTTATAATAAAATTTAATTTTTTTAATTTTAATTAAATAATATTTATATATTCTTTGTTTAATTTTTGTAATTTTCTTTTATTTTATTTGTTTAATTTTGTTCAATTAAACAATATTTATACATTCTCTATGATAGAACGTCATTTGTTAAATTTAAATTAAATAATATTTATTTTTAATTTTAATTATTTCAATTTAATTTAAAAAATTTATAATAATTTTTTTCTATTTTTGCCTATAATTCCTTTTTTTTAATAATCTTTATATTTTCGTTTTTTTATTATATAGTATAGTATTGGATTTGATGAAGTGAAGTGAAGTAGTGTATAAAAATGAAGAAATATTGTAGTGGAGGTAACATTGCAGTGAAATGATGTGTGAAAATGATGAAATGGCGTGTGAAAAAAATAGTACAGTCTGATTGAATGGAATAATTTACTATTGCCAAATTAGTTTCAAACTAGTTTCATTTGAAAACTTATGTGACAAAAATGAACAGTAAACCTCACATTCTTTCTTTTAAGATAAGGATGGAAAAGATGTTCTATTCAAGAGCAATATCTCAATATTCTAATAATATATAAGTATATCTCCAATTATTATAGATATAAACTTCCAAACATATATAAAAATAGAATAAAATACTTCGATATGTCATAGTATAATTTAAAGTTAAAAGAATATTAACGTTTCTTTTAAACAAAAATAAAATACACTATACTAATTCAAGTGGCTTGACTTTCTATTAACCTAAATCAATGAGCTAGATCCTTTTGTGTTGATAACACATTATAAAATTAGAGAACAAGATAAACAAGAAGAGTATGATGGAGAAAGTCAAACTTGTGTATCTAGAAAAAAAAATCCCATATTTATTTTGAACAAATGGGGTTATAGGAACAAACTAGTCATCTACAAATCTTTATAATTTAATAGAAGTAAAAGAAAATTAGTAAAAAATTAAAGAATGTATTGTTACGTCTCGTTATATGTGGCACCACATGGCGAACCCACTATGGCCCTTGGCCACTCCTAGCTGAAGCACTTTGCTTTGAAGCCGAGGCCTTAAAACCAATGAGGAATTCATTACAATGAATGCTTCAACCACGGCTCAGCATCACAAAGTCCAAAGACCATTGACCGAAGTGGTTGGGTCCAAGGACCTCACGTCGAAGCTCAAGCCTTTGAAGCACCTTATCGTGCCACTTCCTTCGAGAGATCTGTTTTTACAATTATTTTTTTCGAATGATTGATAGGACGTTTGTCATAGAGCTTAAAGTCAAGTCTTGTCAAAGAAAGTGGTGGTTCTGCATAGTTAATAAATACAAAGCAGGCTAGCAAGTCAAAAGTGACACCTAGAATTACATATGTAAGTTAATGAGATGAGGCCAAGTGCACCACACTTCAATATATACCATTATAAATAATCCCCCATATAACTCCTGTAAGACTAATGCAACTCTAAGTAAAAAACACTACACATCATTTTCACTCGCTTACATATACCACTGAGTTTACACAACATTCAATAATTACGATTGGTAATTATCATACAATCGTTCCACTAATGGATCGTTGAATTTCGAACATTACCATCTCGCCCCTTTGGGTCATTCACATGCCTCTTCTTAGACCATTCCAGACCGTTTGGCCATCTTAGTCTGTTGGACTTGGCTTACATGTGTGCGGGTAAATAGATTCGACATTTATTATCCACGTAGTCCCAACCAAAAAATAAGGTCAACAGATTGGTTGGGAAGCCACACTATAACCATGAGCAGTCCTGTGGAAAAAGCTTGTTGGAAGGATAGTTGGCCATCCCCCTTGTAAAATGATTTGCTCTTGAAAAAGGACAAGAGGAAGTCCCATAAGTTGGAAGAATTTGAGGTTGAAGTATAAAAAATGAGTTCTAATGAAGATATATCCCTAGGAGGGTAAGAGAAAATGCTAGTGCAACCCTACCAGTAGCTACCCCAACAAGTCATCATCCGCCTCCTCACCACTACAAAAAAGGTAAAATGCAAATTACTGTGCAGCTAACTAAGGAGATAGCTAATATGGCAGCAAATATGGGAGCATCACAAATCAAAATATGGCCATGCAAAAGCTTCTGATACAAATGCAGGGCCAGAGAGGTTATCATATACCGCCCTACGCGCCTTCAGGGTAATACTAGTGGGAAGATAAGGTTAAAAGCCAGCGAGCTACATCTTATAGGCATGGCAGGGGAGCTAGCCTCATTGAAAGAGAGGTTGGAGTTTATATCTCCTCCGATTATGTTTATGGCCAACCCACCGAGGTCCCATACAATATGGAGGACAACTTCCCACCAGAATACAAGCTAGAACATAGACCTAGGAGGTCTAGCAGTGCATTTGATGGAATCAGTCCAGCCGAGCCGATGCACAAACAACAACGGCCATATGAGCCTCGAATGAGGCCACAACCCCTATCTCCTACAACTCAGCAATCGAAGGAAAGGCAAAAAGTACCCCCGTGTTGTTCCGCCTAGAAATTGGCGTCAAAGGAGGGAAGAGGAGGCTAGGAACCAAACAGGTCCTTTCCATCTTTCCACCCAGATAAGAGGCTGATGAGAACAATGATTCAGACAAGCCATAGAGATGTTGTGATTTAGATGACGATGACAAAAACTTGCCATTTTCTAGAGAATTGAGAAGTGCTCAGGTTTCGAGCTACTATGTGATGCCAAAGATATCAAAGTATGATGGGAGAGGTGACCCGAAAAAACACCTGAACACTTACAAAAATTCACATGAGCTTGAGAGGTACTATCCCAGCAGTAAAGTGTAGGGCTCTCCACTTAACTATTAGTGGAGCAGCTGAAATTTGGTATAGTTGGCTACTCTCTTAGAAGCGTAAGAAGTTGGCCAAAATTTAAGTCCATTATCTTGAAAAGGCTTGTTGTAAGAAGGGAATGACCCCTATTCAACGCCTCCAGGATATAAGACAATAGCCTGGGAAATCCTTGAAAAGTTTCTTCTCACGTTTTACTAACGAATTGACATATTGCGTACAAGTGACCAATCATGAGGCCCTATCAGTGCTGCGAGGAGGTTAAAATATGAACACTTGTTCTGGAGGGACATACAATGTCAGGACCCCACCACCTATAATGTGCTTTAGGAGATGATGAGAAGGGAGATTATCAACGAAAAATGATTGACCATAGGAATAGCGCCAACAGAGGTCTCCTACCTCTACAAAGGCAGTGCGGAAAAGGATTGACTTTCCACTTGATGGATTACCAAATGAATCAGGCTAGTAACAATAATTCAGGACAAGCACTCACTACCGCCATCGGCCTATGAGTATGTTACTCCAGGGACAAGTGCATAATCGGCTAGAAAGCAACGATAGGCCCCTCGTCAAGGAAGAGGCCAAGGACGAGGTTCCAAACCTAGGCCTAGGGTAAAACCCCTCGAATATTGTACCTACCACCATTCATATATGCATGAAACGACGAACTGTAGAGATATCGCTCGGCACTCAATGCGGGAGAGCTCCTGAAATGACAGGAGTGGTTCACCACAAGTGAACAAGCCCCCATCTAGGAACGATCAACAGCCTAGACGAGATTAGCCCGCTCTCCGCTAGCGAGATATATCCCTTCGTCAGAGGAGGGAGCAAAATAATGGGAGGCCCCAAGATGGACAGAGACAACATAGGGGCTATTAAGCTCAACCAGAGGAAGCTCACATTCATGAGATAGATACCATATTTAGAGGCCTTATGTTAGTAGTGAAACATGAAATGCCCAGAGAAATTATGCCCCGGGAGTCTAAAGACCCCCAGTTGACCAGCTACATTGTTGATGGCAGCAACGAAAGAATTCAAGAACCACCAATCTTCTTCACTTAGGAAGAAGCGGAAAGGGTTCACTTTCCCCATTGTGATGCATTTGTTGTAAAAGCCGTGGTCGCCTGAAATGGGCATATGTGAATGCTCATTGACAACGATAGTTCCGTAAATTGTGTTTTTGGATCCACCTTCGACAAGGTATTTTTTGATCATGAGTTGATTCCCACTATTACTCTCTTGTATAAATTTATAGGAGATAATATCACTCCGAGGGGGAGCATCACACTTGCAGTAGAAAATGGAAGAACCACCTCAAATTACTCTAAACTTCATGGAGTTTCTAATAGTGGACAATTGGTCGGCTTATCACAGACTGCTAGGAAGACCCGTTTTGAAAGACTTAGAAGCCGTAATTTCCATTCACCACTTATGCATGAAATTTCCAGCCGTGAGGGACGACCAAAGAGGAACGTGGGAGTATTACCTAAGTTATATAAGAAAGGCTAAACCTCAGGACATCAACGTTATAATAGTTGACATGGACATGATCAACGTCCAAGGTAAACCAAGCCACGAGCACGAATATGTTGAGATGATTGACGCTCTCTTGAATGCGAGGAAATATTTATATATGATGAGGTCAACACTGTATGGCTGAAAATAAACCCCTAACAGGTCCAATAGATGAACTAAAGAGTTTTTCAATGGACCCCCAGGACCTCGCCAAGATGTTAAATGTGGGAAAGGATCTCTTTTTGGAAATGAAAGAGAAACTCAAAGACTTTCTTGGTAGGAAATTTTATGTCTTTGCATGGAAGTATGAGAACATGGTAGGGCATTGACCCTAAGGTCAGTTGCCACCACCTCCTTCCAATCTCTGAAGGGCGACGTCGGCTGGACACCATTCTTTTAGCAGTCTTAGATGTGTTCTACTCCTGTACATTTTTACTACTAACTACATAATTCAAATCATAAAAGCAAAAGGTAAGCAAGAAAACACCTCTTCACACATAGAATCCATCACCTCTTTTCACATAGAAATCTTTTATTTCGTAGCTATATCTATATTTCCTTATCTATATCCTCCTCAAATTAGAACTAATTTATATACAAATCCTATACAAGGCAGTTGATAAGAATTAAGAAGATGACTATGATTCCAAAAACTGTTCTTTCTCATTACATTCTCATTGTTCACATAGTACATTAAGGGTACGTAAGATTGAATAATATTAAGAAAGAGGAGCATGCTGAAAAATTTGTCAGTTATCATGTCTAATCAATGTAAACCACATAGTACATTAAGGGTATGTAGGATTGAAGAATATTAACAAAGAAAATATTAACTACATAACAATGATGTAATTTGAACTCACCTTAACTTATAAATTTGAACAAGAAATCGATAAACCAGGCAATGAATCGTGTACAACCTAATTTGCAAATGCCCATTAACAAATACCATTCAATTTTCCCAATTTCTTCTTCTTCTTTGCTGTTATGCGTCTTTTTTGCTGGTTTTCTTTTTTCGCTAAAGCTGTTGTTTTCTTTCGATTAAGGTTGAGGGCGTATTTTTTTTTCCTTTTTTTGGGGTTAAAGATTCCGGTCAAACGGACAATTGGGCTTTCATTGGGCTAGGTTCATAATTATATATTATGTGGGCTTCTCTTGGGCTGGGTTTATAATTATTTATTGGGGTTCTCTTGGGTTGAATCATTTGAAAAGTCCAAAATTAAAAAAATAAGAAAATAAAATAAACAAAGAAATTAGATTGAGCCCAAAGTCCAATGCGAGTGTTGGGCTAAACCAACTGAAAGCCTAATAGCCAAAGAAATTATGCTCAGGAGGCTAAACACCCCATTGGAAGGGGTTCACTTTTCCCATTGTGATGTGCTTGTTGTAAAAGCCGTGGTGGCTCGAAACGGGCTTAAGCGAATGCTCGTTGATAACGACAGTTCCGTAAATATTCTTTTTGGATCCACCTTTGATAAGATGGATTTTAGATCATGAGTTAACTCCCACCACCACTTTCTTGTATGGATTTATCGGAGATAACATCACTCCGATGGGAAGCATCACACTTGCAGTTGAAGTGGGAGAACCACCTCAGACTACTCTAAACTTCATGGAGTTTCTAATAGTGGACACTCCGTCAACTTATCACGGAAAGCTGGGAAGACCCGCTTTGAAAGACTTAGGAGCCGTCATCTCTATCTACCACTTATGCATGAAATTTCCAAACGAACATGGGGTGGCAACCATGAGGGGCAACGAGAGAGGAGCGCGAGAATGCTACCTAAGTTCTATAAGGAAGGCTAAACCTCGGGACATCAACGTTATAATAGTTGACATGGACATGATTGACGTCCCGGGTGAACCGAGCCACAAGCACGAAGACGTTGAGATAATTGACGCTCCACTTGAACGTGAGGAAATATTCATACATGACGCAGTCGACCCCCTATTTTTGTGCTAGGTTTTGGGTACTTATAGTTCAAGGTGTTTAGGTAGTTTAGGCTGGATAAAACACTTTAAAAATGTGAATTCGATTTTCTCAGAATACACTGCCGCTCGAGTGATGGCTCAGGGATAGGCAAGCGAAGATGTTTCACTTAAGCTAAGTCGGTGCGCGACAGCGAGTGAAGATCATTATGTTTTTGTTTCTCGATCAATGTCTTGGCTAACAGCTAGCGAAATTGCGACATCTCTTCTCTCCTTATTTCGGACTTGAACCCTAACGTACCTAACTTATCTATACAAAATTTCACCTAACTCTTTGACCTTTACACATTTAATTTAGTCATTTTTTTTCACAGAATCGCTTGTGAGAAAATAGATTTCACAGGCATTTTTGTGTATTTTAAAATCCACACATTTGAATGTGCATTGTTAAGATATATTCTACGCAAAAGAAGTTTCCTAGTGATAAATGCAAAATAAAACCACACTGATTTGGATCCTATTTTCTTCTTGACATGCTTAGTTTTCATTGTTCAACTGGGTTTGGTCATCGTAGGCACATAAGAGCAAAGCATTATTGTAGATAGTTTTCATTAAATGAACAAAGAAGAAAAGTAGGGAAGCTTGGAAGTTAAAATAGACGGACGAAACTAGACAACAATTTCCACAAGTCCAAGCCCCACAACATCAACCACTACGTAAAGTAGATACCAGATATTTAAGAAATTCGCTAAGTCAAGTCATTATAATTGACCTTTTGGAACCATTTCATATATTTATATATGAAGGATCGTGCTCCCTTCCAAGGCTGCATATAGATCAAAGTTGCCATGAGAAAGAATATGATCGTGGTATTATTGGCAATAGTTTACTTTCATATACACATGGTTACATCTTTCAATACGTCAATTGTCGAGTTTGCTCTTCTAGCATTCAAGTCTCAAATTTTTTATTCAAATAATATCTTGGCCAAAACTGGTCACAAAGAGCATCTATTTTCAATTGGATTGATATTACATGTGGTCGCAAGCACCAACAGGTGACAATCTTGAATCTTGCAAATATGAGTCTAGGAGGAACTACTGCTAAAGAAGTTGGCAATATCTCTTTTTTGAGATCCTTTGTTATTGCAAATAACACCTTCCACAGATTTATCCCCGATGAAATGTGTAATTTGAGCCGACTCAAGGAAATAGAGATTCAATACAATGAGTTATTTCAAAAAAATTTGGATTTCTTCGAAATCTTGAAAAAATAAATCTAGTTGGAAATAATCTCACCAGGGAGATCCCAAAGACAATATTCAACATAACTTCTGTTTCACGCGGGTTAGTCGCTAACAATTAAAAAGGGATCAGACGATTGTGTAAGGGACAAACTGCTTCATTAACTGCACTTTTTTGGGTAACCATAACATCTTATGTTTGCTAAGATGCTAGGAAACTCGAATGTTTGGACGAGAGCAGGGTCACAGTTCTGGCCGACTGCATGACAATTCATTCACTCAAATCTTGGGCGACTTGCAACCTTGCGCGATGGTATTACCTCGTTCATGGGCGTCCCTATTTGGGCTTTTATCTTGTATTGCCTGATTGGGTCATTCTTTTAGATTATTTGATTTTGGGGATCTTCCAATTGGGCTTCATTCCTTGGGCTATTCGAGTTGGGCTGAACTTTTTGTGTGTCAACAATTACCCCCCAATTTGGCAGAATTAATACCAATTATTAATTTTTTGCCATATTCAATTTGTGTTTTCCAGCAACATTTGAAATTCTCAAGAATTTCAATCATTGTTTTCTTCCATAGACTGAAAAGATGCGACGTTTGCAAACCCTTATAACCCCCAAATACGCTATTTCATTGTACCACTAAATCACGCCTCATTTTTTTGCGCCTCTCTCGTAATATTATTGTTCATCTCCTTGCTTCTATGCTACGTAACTCTGAAAAACTCTATCTCGTCCTTAATGACTGCTTCACAATCCCAGTCTGGTGACTCCTTCAGTTTCGAAGACTTTCAGAAACTCCTTACTCGGCCATATATAACTCCGAACTTCCTTGCACCGGCCAATGTCGAACTCAGTGAGTTCTATCTAGGTCCTTTACTCAATAATGCCGAGGCCATCGAACAAACGGCGGTCGGTCAGCTGTTTCCTTGTACTCAGGGCCCTCCGTTTCTAAATTCTTCGCCGTTGGGGCCACTTCGCGAAAGAGGTATTCGCAATTGGCCTAAATTTAATGTCCTTTTTCGTAGATTGCATGCTCGCCTTGTGGACCATGGTCCTACTAAGGCAATTTTGATAATGCTAGGATTTCTGATTTGTTAGAAATCTCTCTTCAACCCCCTATTTTTGACCCAGTACTTTTCCAATCGCTTTAAGTTTTTTATCTTCTGAGTATAATACTTTTATTTTTCCTCTTGGTCCCATGTCCATTACCTCAAGGGATGTTGGGGCCCTAGTAAATCTGTCACCTTTGGGCGATACCATTTTCCCTGGTATTTTGATTTCTAGTGTGCCCCAAAATTTGGTAAAGGCCTCACTGAGTCTTATTCAAGCCTGCAAACCCTTCATAACCACTCGAGCGCTGAGCCTTCCCATACCGAGCGAGTGGCCTTTCTTCTGATTTGGCTTTGTAAATACATTTTGTGTGTGCCAAGCATAAAGCCCTTCCTGAACTATTTACCCATAGCACACGAATTGGCGCGTGGTAGGCCTCTGAATTTATGTTATTTCTTTTTAGCTGCCCTTTATAGAGGCATGGCTTCTCTTCAATCCCAATTGAAGAATGGTGCATCTCCCACTGGCCGTGGGCCTCTTTAGTTCGCTCAAATGTGATTGAGAGTCTATTTTTCATCGCTCGGTGCTCCATCTTTTTCCAGTCCTTCTGCTAGCTGCTATGGGCTAGCTATTGAGCCCCTGACTCCTGTAAATATGTCCAGAAGGGACATTTTTTCATTCTTTTATACTTTGGATTCAATCCCTTCCTTGCTTCCTTTTCCTCCCTTTTTGACTCCAGATTATGTGCAACCTCCATCCACTCTGAATAGTGCGAACACTTCCTTGTTTGTTTGGATTCAGTTTTTTACTGGGAGGGAGTTGTTCCATGATATTTTGATTGGGACCAATGCTAAGGCTGGGGTAGAGATATATGCTTCCCAATTTTTTGCTCGCCAACTTGGTTTTGGCCAAACTTGGCCCGTTCCCCCTTGCTATTCAAGGAATTTGATAGACCGCTTCCACACCATTAATAAGGTAAAGGCAGAGGCTATAAATGCTCGCAATCTTCTTTTGACGAGAAAATTTTCATTAGCCCCCTTCAATCCTAGCCGTGCCATCCGTCCCCTTTTTGAACGACTCTGGCCGTCAATGAAATGCAGATTGTTTGCGACTGATGCCAATCGTGCTTTCCATTCACTAGACCAGCCAAACATTTCTTCCACCTCTCCTGTTTTGGTCACTCCTATGTCCATTAGGAGCCCCTCTTCTTCTACTCGTGCTAAACAATCTGCCCGTCCATCGACTTTTCTTCCTGCCAAGCCCACTGCAGCTAAAAGTGCCCCAAGCTGCAAACGGCCAGCCTCAGCGTCTTCCATTTTGGAGGATGATGATGATGATACCCCTCTCATCGTCAGGAGGAAGGTAATTAAATCGATTTACTCATAAGCATACCTTTCCATACTTGAGACTTTTCCATGTGCTGATAGTTTATTTGGACCTCTCAGAAAAGTTCAACCTCTCCCTTGAAGGCTTTGGTGTTGGCAACTCCTGCTCCATCATCCTCTGCTGGGGCTGCTTCGTCCAAACCAGCTGATGAAGGGACTACGCTTAAAGAGAAATCTTCAGTCCCAGAATCTTCATCACAACCAATGGACGAGCTACCTTCTTCCTAGGGCGTTGACCCCCCAAACGTCGAAGCAGAAGGTAATTCGTTTTTTGATGCTTTACCTTTGCTTGTGCTATTGGTGTTGATTTGTTGTCTTTTGAGTTCTGCAGATATTCCCATGAGTCTGCCCATTGCGGCAAGGTCTTCTCGCTTAGACAAGGGGAAGTCCTCACGAATGGTAGAGCCACAGGTGGCAGATTTGGCTGGGGATATGCCATCTTCCAAGATTGCTGATGAGGTAATCTTTACTTCACCTTTACCTCCACTTTGTTTAGTGTAGTGGAAACCTTCAATATTGGCGATTTTCTTCGCAGGATGCTGATAAAATTGTGCATTCCATTCAAGACTTGTTCACTTCTTGGGGGCAAGTAAAAACATCTCGCCCTGCTTCAGCCAGTTATCCTTCTGCTTCTTCAGAGGACGATATGAAGTTCCTCAAGCAATCGATATTTGAGTATGTGTCCTCCATGGATATGGACATCGGTAAGGCTAGTGCTGCCAGGCATAAGGATAAGCTTGAGCATTTGAATGTGAAATTGGAGCAAGCACTGACACTTCCGTCGCTCAATCTTTCTGCTGATTTTAAAGCGACGTTGAAAGTTATCCATTCCGAGGTCCTCTCCTTGCTGGCCAAGAATGTTGAACTGAAGGCCAAAAGTATTCAATATCTTTGCGCCGTATCTGAAAAAGAGTCTTTGCTACTGGAGATCAACAAAGCTGAGGACGAGTTGAAAGAAATCTCTTCTGAAGTCATGATTGAAGACTCTTTGATGACTAGTTTGGCTGCTCAAATGAAGGAACTTCAAGCCAAGATGAACGACTGCAAGGCGAGAATGGCTGTTAAAAAGTGTAATGCCTCCCAAGGAATTGAGCGAACTAAGTCTCTGGTCGAGCAGTACAAGAAGTTGGAAGTTGATGATGATGTTGTGGCTGAATTGAACATCACTTCTTCTCGGCAGAACGAGGACTGGGGAAAACTTAGGGAAAGAATTCGTTTGGTATAGGGCGAATTGTAATTAAGACATAAAATGCCTTAACTTTTTCTTTTTATAATTTCGTATTGACTTTCCCTTTGTAACCTTGTACTGCTATAACAGCAGCCATCATTGTTAATGAATAACTATTTTAGCCCCTTGTGTATTTATTGACGTTCATTTTTTTTAATCGTCAATCGCTCAGGCATATAACTGCTTTATGCTAAAATTTTTGCACATTTTTTCTTGATATTTCTGTCCGACTTTGGGCCACCTAATCCCATTTACTAGACACGAATATGGCTGCTTATATTATGTCTTTTCACCTTCACCTCCCTATAAATGCACGTATACTTCATACTTTCCATCTTCATTTCCATTTTCTTCTTCAAAAAACCGATTTGCTGCCATTGCTTGGCATTTTTGACAATCAATCAAAAGCTTTCGTTTTCCATGGAAATGGATCATCTGATCCGCCAACTTTGCCATCTTTCTTGATGTCACCTTTGGTATGGGAGATATAGGAAATATTCTTTGGCCAGCAGCAAAGTTCTTCCCATCGTCTCCGTTCCTACAAGGAGTTTAATGATGAAAGACAATTTTTTGGGGTGCTGGCCCACCTTGCTTGCTGAGAGTGCTTCTCAGCCTCCTTGCCTGTCATTGCAGTGATGCATTTAGGAAGGCGATGTGAGGGTGTTTCATCTTCCTTTCTGCTTGCTGAGAGTGCTTCTCAGCCTCTCTGCTTGCCTTTGCAGCAGTGCGATCAGGATGGCGATCAAGGCTAGTACACCCTCTTACTCGGCGATCGACCGGAAGATTAGTTTGCTCTTAATCGTAGTTTATAGAGCATTTAGCATCTTGTATTTCGCAGTTTTGTAATGAACATTTGATAATAAAGGAATTTATTTGAACGTATTTCGCTCTGGCCCTTTTTACTCTACGATCGTTCAATGCAATTTGGTTACGCTTTTATTTGTTCACTTTTCCATAAGGAAAGAACATATTTTTTCAAATATTTGCCATTAATGAACCTCATGTGCTTGGTGCCATCTAAATCTTCCAAATGATAGGCTCCATTAGGCAATACATTATTCACTTTATATGGTCCTTCCCAATTGGGCGACCATTTGCCATACTTTGGATCTTTGCTATCCAAAGGGAGTACTGTCTTCCAAACCAGTTCGCCCAGGTTGAACGACTTGGCTATAACTTTTTTATTATAAAATTTAGCCATTCTTCGTTTTTGAACTTGCAATCTATCTAGGACGTCTAACTTTAATTCGTCCAACTCTAATAAGTTTTGAACCAGTGATTCGGCATACTTATCATCACTTAACTTATGTTGCAAACACACTCTGATTGATTGCACGTTAATTTCCATAGGCAAAACGGCCTCCTGTCCATAAGTAAGTTGGAAATAAGTAATTTTGGTACTTGATCGAGGCGACATCCTATAAGCCCATAAGGCTTTGTTCAGACATTCGTGCCAATTTGTGGCATTTTCATCGATTATTTTCCTTATGATATTTTTTAGAATCTTATTAGAAGATTCTGCTTGCCCGTTGGATTGAGCGTAATATGGTGTGGAGTTTACTAATTTAACTCCAAACTCGCTCAAGAATTTATTCACTTGATCCCCATTTAAAGATGTCCCGTGATCTACCATCAAAGTTTGTGGAATTCCAAATCTATAAATGATGGGATCACGGATAAATTCTATGACATTCTTCTGGGTGATCTCCTTTAAAGGTACCGCCTCTACCCATTTAGTGAAATAATCGATTGCAACATAACAAAAGTATGTTGCTTGGACGATGGGGGATAAATCTTCCCTATCAGGTTTATCGCCCAACCCTTGAACGGCCAAGGTTTAATAATAGGTGTCATCTCTCGTGTTGGCACCCTTTGTATTGGACCATGCTTTTGGCATGCTAAACAATTCTTTGCATACTGAACGTATAACTATGCCATCTTTGGCAAAAAATATATACTCCTAATAATTAACCATCACATCCTTTGGCCAGCTTGATGAGCTCCACATATCCCTTCGTGCACTTCAGCCATGATCGTCTTGGCTTCTTGCAAACTTACACATTTTAGCAGTATACCATCAGAGCGTTTCTTGAACAACTCTTTATCTATCAGTGCATAGTTTAGCAAACGCAACTTCATTTTTCTACTATCTCTTTTATTAGGTTCTTTAAGGAACGCCTTAATTTCTGCCCTCCAATCCATTGCATCTCCATCTTGTATGCAATGAAGTTCAATCCTTCTCGCCTTTCTTTGGATCACGGGCAATATTGTTCCAACTTAAAACCTTTGAGTACCCTGAGGCCATCTGGGCCAACTCATTTGTCACGTCATTGTATATCCTATTAACGTATTGAAGTTCTACTTGGTCGAATTCTTTTAATAACTCTTGGGCGATTTCATATTGACTCATGAAATCACCAATCAGTTGGTGAATTGCCAATTGAGAATCGCCTCTAATGTTTACATTTTTTACCCCCATATCTATCATTAGCTCCAGGCCCATGATTAAGGCTTCATATTCGGCTTGATTGTTGGTGCACATCCTATCCAAAGTGAATGCGAACTTGTAGCAAATCCCTAAAGGATTTATCAATGCTACTCCTACTTCTGCACCTTTAGAGGTTTTTGACCCATCGAAATACATCACCCAAGGTTTTAGCTCGAATGAATTGATTTCTAATTCAATTTCTTCAGGCATGTCAAGGCATGGATGATCGGCTAGAAAGTTAGCCAAGGCCTAAGTTTTGACTGCCTTTTGGGGTATGTATTGTATTTCGAATTCTGATAAAGCTAATGTCCAAAGGCCTACCCTTTGGTGTAAAATAGGGCGAGAGAACATATACTTAATTAAATTTACTCTAGAAATCAAATAAACGGTTACGAGCCGTAAATAAGCCCTTAATTTTGTACATGTGAAATACAATGCATGACATAATTTTTCGATAGCAGAGTAATTACATTCACATTTTGTTAACCATCTACTGAAGTAGTAAATCGCCCTCTCTTCACCGAATTGGTCTTCTTGCGCGACCATTCTAGTTATTTATTCTTTTTCAGTCGATACATACACTTTCATTGGTCGTCCTTGGATTGGTGACACCAACACTGGTGGACTTGATAAATATATCTTCAGGCTTTCAAAAGCCTTTTGATGTTCTTCTTTCCAGACGAATTCGTCCTATTTTTTCAGCTTTAAAAGTGGCGAAAAGACTTTAGTTCGCCCTGCACAGTTAGAAATAAAGCGTCTTAAAAAGTTTACTTGGCCTAGAAATCTTTGCAATTTTTTTTTGTTGCTAGGTGGTTTGGCCTCTAGAATGGTCTTCGCTTTATTTTTATCAAGTTCAATCCCTCTTTTGTGTACCAAGAAATCAAGAAAATTTCCAACTTTAGTTTATATTGCTTCATTCGCTCAAATGAATATCTTAACTATTCAAAATGGTCCTCTTCTTTAATGGATTTGACCACTATATCGTCTACATACACTTCAACAAACTTGCCTAGCATATCATGAAAAATTAAATTCATTGCCCTTTGATAAGTTGCTCCTGCATTTTTCAGGCCGAAAGGCATGACTACCCATTCGAAACATCCTAGAGACCTAGGGCATCTAAAGGCAGTTTTGTGTATGTCTTCCTCAGCTATATAAATTTGATTGTATCCTGAATACCCATCCATGAAAGAATAATGACGTGTCCGGCAGTTGAGTCTACTAAAGAATCTACCGTGGGCATTGGATACTCATCTTTGGGTGTGGCTATGTTTAAATTCCTAAAATCTATGCACACCCTTAGTTTACCATTCTTTTTTAGTACTGGCACGATATTGGACAACCATTCGACATACCTGGCTATTCTAATAAAACCTGCTTTTAATAATCGCTCTATCTCTTTCTTAATCTCAGGGAGTACATTAGGGACAAAACGTCTGGGAGGTTGCCTATGAGGTTTAAAATTGGGCTTAGTTGGTAATCTATATTCCACCAAGTCTCTATCTAAACCAGCCATTTGTTCATATTCCCAAGCAAAATAATCTTTATACTCCTTTAACAGAGCGACTAATTTATCACTAACCTCTTGATCGAGCATCTGGCTGATGAATGTTGGACGATCTTCTCCTTCATTGCCAATATTTACTTTAATTAGAGGGTCTTGTGCTTGAGCGTATCCAGGCTTGATGATCTGCATTACTTTATCGTCCAGCTCCCTTGTAAGCATTTCTTCTTCTAAACAATCCATCTTGTTGACTTCTCGGCCAATACTTTGTTCTAATTTGAATATTGCTAATTTATCTTTCAGCGCTTTCATTGTTGCCTCTTCTTTCGCCTTGTCCTTGCATTCTTTATTGAAAGCCATTAATTTGGCTTTGAAGGCCTGAATATCGGCCATTTGCTTTTGTTGCTTAGAACTCATTCAAGACTCCTTAATTATTGATCTTCTCCTTCATTGCCAATATTTACTTTAATCAGAGGGTATTGTACTTGAGCGTATCCAGGCTTGATGATTCGCATTACTTCATCGTCCAGCTCCTTTGTAAGCATTTCTTCTTCTAAACAATCCATCTTGGTGACTTCTCGGCCAATACTTTGTTCCAATTTGAATATTGCTAATTTATCTTTCAGCGCTTTCAGGGTTGCCTCTTCTTTCGCCTTGTCCTTGCATTCTTTATTGAAAGCCATTAATTTGGCTTTGAAGGCCTGAATATCGGCCATTTGCTCTTGTTGCTTAGAACTCATTCAAGACTCCTTAATTATCTTTTTGCCAATTACTGGCTCTTCTAGGGCCACTATATTTGGCCTCATCTGTCTGAACATTTCAGTGAGTACGTCCACTGAAAATGGCTTTTCGCTCTGCGCGACAATTTGAGTTTCTTTCCCATCTTGTACTACCCTGACAGGTCCATAGTTTCCTTCGTACATGAACTTTTCCACTGAGTTTGCTTCTGCGACAAAAGGCCTATGATCGGCCTGCACAACCTCTGCTTTACCCTTGTTATTCCAAAAAACCAGGCATTGATGGAGCGATGAGGGTATACAGTGACTTTCGTGTATCCAATCTCTTCTTAGTAACATATTGTAACTAGTAGGACCATCTATTACAATAAAGACTGTGGTCCTAGTAGTTGTACCTATAGTTATATCCAATGGCATAACTCCCTTAGCTGCAGTTGCTTCTCCATTGAAACTTGTAAGGATGACTTCTGTTGGGAATCATATCCTTTTCTGTCTTTACAAATTTCCTCATCATCCTAGATAGAATGGTGTTTATAGCTGCTCCATTATCGACAAGCACGTTTGCCACATGTATGCCGTTAACTAGAGCTTTAACGTACAACGGCCTCAAGTGTTTAGTCAATTTTATGGCTGGCCGTTTAAAAATAACCTTTTCGGTAGCCTCTATTTCTACTTCCTGCTTGTCCTCTGTTGAGTTATCCTTTTGTGATAAGTCAACATGTAGCATATCGCACTGAGTCTCTATCTCCTGAATTCCCTTTTTACTGTTTTCTGATGCTTCCTCTTCAATTACCCAACCTGTGGGAAGAGGCATTATTCTTGGAGGCGATCCATACTTTTCAAAACGAGGCACTCTCTTTTTCTTTTTGAGCGTCCCGTACAGCACGTAAAAATCGAAAGAACGTCCAGATGGTTCTCCCAATAAGTCTACTTCACGAACTCCCTCACGATGTAGTTGCTTCAATAGAGTATTGTGCGATACTCCTCTTCTTCTCCTTTCTGCTTACAGATCGATTTCCTCTTCAATATTTGTCATACCATCATCTTTCTCACCATTGTAGGCCTCTCTAGAAGTCTGGCCTTCTTCATATTCCAGCACGCTTGCTTCTCCTTCGTTATTGTCTCTTTCTTCTTCTTCTTCTTCTTTCTCTTTATTCTTGAACTCATTGGCTAGTAAATAGTTATTAGCCACAACAGGAGGTAACGTACCGAACTGAAAAGTAAGGGACTGACCTGGATCTTCTCCATCCTTTCTGTCTCGCTCAAACTTCGATCTCCTAGAAGAAGTTTCTGGCAACTCTTTCATTGATTCATCTGTACCGGTCTCTTCACAATCTTTGAGAACATTTTGATTGGCTACCTTGAGTAGTTTAGGCGCTTTAGGACGTGGCACTCCCTGTTGTTGCCTCATCATTCATCCATAATTTCGTTGGAAACGTCTTTCTTGGATTCTAGTCATCTCATCGAAGGGTATTGTCTTTCCTGCATTATACTGGAACAAATGCCATACATTTGGTCTGCGAGGTTGCGGCCTGAATGTTCTCCCATTATCTATTAGCCTGCACTGCCTCTCAAAAGGCGGTCCCTTGTAGAACGATGTACCTCGCCCTCTACCAGGCTGAGCGTTTAGGAGGAGAGTAGGGCGATGGAGATGCTGCCATATCCCTGGTTTCTCCGTATTCCCCCTCACTTCTCTTTTACATCTTGCACATAAGATGTCTTTATCCTTCTTTGGCTCCTTCCCTTTAATACGCTCAAAGACACTGGGATGTGGTCCAAGGTCTTCTTCTCCATCATCTATAACCAATTTGAATTTTGGCAACTTGTTTTTGAAACCAGACATTACCATATTCACTCCAAGTGGCTATGGAAAAGGATTTTCATCCACTGCCATCTTCTTCTTATCATCGAACGTAATTCGTCCTGATTCAATGGCATCCTGTAACACATGGCGAAAAACCAAGCAATTGTTAGTCAAATGTGACCATGCATTATGCCACTTGCAATATTTTTTACCCTTAATTTGTTCAGGGTTTGGCAATTTATGCTTATCGCTCAACTTTATCTGTTTATCCTTATATAATTTATCAAATATAAGGTCAGCTTTGGTTACATCGAACGAGAACGTCCTAGCTTTTACGTTTTCATCTTTCATAGGTTCATTCTTACCCGATGGTCTAGACTTAGCCATTATAGGACAAGTATACGTGTTTCCTTTGACTAGTTCGGCCAAACACATTTCGGTCTGAACGTATGACTCGTTATTGATGGTATGAACATCAAAATTTGGGTCTCTATAAAAAGTCCCCTTGCTAAAATTTTTTATCTGCTCTTCTTCTCTTATCAATCGTTCATACCTAATCACGTTCGCACTCAATTAGAAAAGGTCCGGAAATTCCTTGTCTTGGAATTTCTTTTTTAAATCAAAGCTCAAACAACCTTGAGCAATTTTGACAAACTCTTTTTCGGGCAGAGGTACAAAACATTTACTTTTTGCTATCTTGAACCTTTGGAGGAAACCTTCTGCCCATTCGTTTGGCATTTGACGTAGGTTCGCCAAATCGGCCAAAGTAATTTCAGACTCAGTATTATAAAACTGAGCGTGGAATAATTGTTCCAATTGTTGCCATGTTTGAATAGAATTCGCTGGCAAATTGATGAACCAGGAGAAAGCTACTCCTGTTAATGAACTAGGGAAAAGCCTCATTTTATGATAATCAGTTACGTCACCACTTTGCAGTGTGAATCGTCCTATGTGTTCTAGAGTAGACACCTCCCCTAAACCGGTAAACAGTGAGAATTCTGGCACTTTATACCCTCTAGGCCATGGATATGCTTGGTCTATCCAATCAGGATATGGCTTTGTGTAGGTCGGTCTAATGACAAGACGTACCCCAAAAGTCATCTGGTCCTGTACGATTTCCATAATCTGATTCCTCAACATGACGTTGGGGTCATATGGAATCCCTACAGGTTGATTGACCGGTTGATTTGCTTGAGGCCTGATATTTGGTCCTTGATTAGGAATAAAATTACCATGATTTGAGTCATTGTTACCATTAGCCTGAACATTTATTCCCTCATTAACACATGGGGTATTCTGTCCGTTATTTAAGACATTATCTCGTACATTTGGATTACCCCCCAAGTTAGGCGTACCACTACCATTATTTTGATTTGGCATTACACCATCCCCTTGGTTTGAAGTAGAGGGACCGAAATGTGATTCTACCCCTTGACTTGTATTTAGGACTGAGGAATTATGTCCCACAATTGTCCTAGTTTGAAAATGGTTTGCAAGAGGCATAACTGGTTGACAAATTTGGCCTACTAACTTATTCATTATTTCATTCAAAGTATTCAGTTGTTTGGCCATGTTGTCATAATGTGCATTCCCATTCTGGGTAAATCTTTCCATATTATGAATATTTCGAAGATTTACCTGTTCAACGACATCTTGTGTGAGTTCTCCAAGTAGTACACGCATAGTTCGAGGACTCAATTCTGCCATTGATTCGTAACGACTGTTACTGCTCTGATTCTGTCCATGTGTTCGTGGAGAGCTATGCTGCTCCTCATATCGCTCGATCACAGACTGGACTCCTCCCTGACTTGCTGCTTCCTTATCAGATCTCTGAAGCATATTGTTTCACCTTTTGTGTCTTCAACACCAAGCATCACTGCTGTCCCACTGGGCGTGACAAATTGTTTCGCGCGATTAGTCGCTAACAATTAAAAAGGGATCAGACGATTGTGTAAGGGACAAGCCTCTTGAGACAAAGTCCCAAAAATGGGCGTTTTTATTGGCGATGACTTTACAATTGAAAAATAAAAGCAGAATGTCTCCAAGGGGCGCAAGCACACGAGTTACTGTAAAAGAAGTGTTTAAATCTAAACTAAGAAATTGAAAGTTACATATTCTCTATTTGAGAGTGTTTGGTTCAGGATCTTCTGCTCTATGTCTTTTCTTTATTTTATATTTCCTGGATGATCTCTTCATGATTAACCGCTTAAAAACTGCTTGATCGCTCTATAACTGCCCACTTTCCTTGTAGTGGCCAACTTGTCATGAAACTGCCTTCTCTAATTGCTGCCATTACTTTTGTCGTTCAACCGTCTTCAATTGAATTCCTTGAATCGTGGAACGTGATAAGACTACCCAATAACTGCTTTATTAACTGCACTTTTTTGGGTAACCATAACATCTTATGTTTGCTAAGATGCTGGGCGACTTAAATGTTTGGACGAGAGCAGGGTCACAATTCTGGGCGACTGCATGGCATTTCATTCGCTCAAATCTTGGGCGACTTACAACCTTGGACGATGGTATTACCGCGTTCATGGGCGTCCCTATTTGGGCCTTTATCTTGCATTGCCTGATTGTGTCGTTTTTTGGGCTATTTGATTTTGGGGATCTTCCAATTGGGCTTCATTCCTTGGGCTATTCGAGTTGGACTGAACTTTTTGTGTGTCAACAACTTCTTTGGTTGAAATTAGTTTTGAAAACAACTATCCCTCTGGAAATCTTCCCGTGGATATTTATGAAAAACTTTCGAAGCTTGAGAGGCTAGGAATTTTGTCGAATCAAATAAGTGGCAATATTCCTCCAAGCTTGGGAACATGTGCAAACCTTAAACTACTTTCTTTGACGAGGAATAAATTCAATGGAAGCATTCCAATGGAGCTCGGGAACTTGTCACGACTTCAAATTCTTCAACATAGATTCAATAATTTGATAGGTATGTTTAAGGTTTGAATGTATCCCTCAATCCAATAGTTAATAAATAATCAATTGGCAAATATAGTTTGTCCATATATATATCTTATTAAACTCATGATATGCTTGTAACGAGAAGAGACAGGTAGGGGATGTTAATTGCTGTTTAACCATTGGCGGATATGAATCTAAGAAAGCCAAAATATTTGAAATTTCTTCCTACAAATTTTGGTTTCAACCACAAATATGCAGAAGTGTAATATTGTTTTATTTTTTTTATCACAAGTTTAATCAAGTTTCATTGACTTAAAATTATGTACTTACAAAGGCATGTTTTGTAGGAGATTTACCTTCAAGTATCTTCAACATTTCTTCTTTATTAACAATTTCGATTCGACAAAACAAAATTTCTGGAAACTTTCCCGAAGACCCATGCAAAAGACCTTCAAATCTTGAAAGACTAGAACTTTCTGAAAACATGTTTCATGGAGAGGTGTCGCTAAGTCTATTGAATTGTCGTGCACTTAAACTACTTAATATCTCCAACAACGGATTCATAGGTAGCATTCCAGAAGAAATTGGAATCCTATCATCACTTCGGTGGTTAGATATGAGTTATAATGGCTTTTCTGGTACATGTCAACCCTCTTAGTCAGCAATTTTTTATCTTTTTTTTTTTTCCCTAAAAATCTTTATCTGCCTCTCTTCTGTCTGTAGTATGATCGAACAATTCAGTCATTTCAAAACATTATTATATGAATAATTTTTAGATTTAATATTTTAAAATGGTGAGACAGGAAGCATTCCTAAAGGAATTGGAAACGTATCAGCACTTCGACATATAGATTTGAGTTACAATAATTTGACAGGTATATATTTATCTCTTACTAACAATTATTTTATTATTATTAGTTTGACCTATTCAAAAAATTCGGCCTATGGCTTCTATAATTCTGATTATGCTTAAATTTATATCATCTGAATGTCTTAACGAAAACCACATTGCAGGTACGATCCCATATTCAATTGGTAATATGTCAAATATAGAGTAAATGAGCATTGGTGAATACAAACTTCATGGACACATTCCTCCAGAAGTGGGACATCTATACACTTTAGAAGAATTGCAATTTTCCTTTAACAGGCTTGATGGCGAAATACTTCTTTCCATCTTCAACCTCTCCAAGTTAGAACTCCTTGGGCTATCGTACAATGATCTTTCTAGCAATCTTCCATCCTCACTAACCATTGGACTCCCCAATCATCAAATTCTCTTTCTTAATAATAATCGATTAAGTGGAGAAATTCCAAGCTCTATTTTAAATAATTCTAAATTGGCCCTTTTGGATCTTGGTGACAACTCATTGAGTGGACCTGTACCCATGCTCTTGGGAATTTTCAAGAACTCCAATTTCTAAACTTTCAAGATAATCAGTTGACAAACGATCCGTCAATGCGGGAACTGGGTTTTCTTGCTCCTTTGAGTAACTGCAGACACTTGAAGAGGATAATTTTTTCAAACAACTCTTTTATTGGAATACTTCCAAAATCCCTTGGCTTAGGTAATTTGTCGGCATCTCTTGAAATCTTCGTTCCTAATAATTGTGGTCTCAAAGGCCTGATTCCAAATGAAATTGGTAATTTCAACAACTTAATCTTGTTGGAATTGATAGGCAATGACTTAATAGGAACAGTTCCTGATGCACTAGGGCAATTAATGAGAGTACAAAGCCTCTTAATTGGAAGAAATGAACTAATGGGACCAATACCTGCCAACTTTTTCAATATTGAAAATTTGTACCATCTAAATTTGAGAGAAAATAAGCTCTCTGAACAGCTGTCGAGTTGCTTTGGAAAGCTTACTTCATTACGAGAAATTTTTTTAGATTACGACAAGCTGACTTCAGCTATACAATCAGAGTTATGGACTAACAAGTACCTCAGAATTGTTGAGTTGTCATATAATATGTTCATTGGTTCTGTGCCTCCAGAAATTGGAAGTAGAAACACCATGCTAGACTTATATTTATTAGGAAATCAATTGTCAGGTGAAATTTCGACTACTTTTGGGTTACTTTGGAAACTTTGATATTATCAAACAATAAGTTACACGGTCATATACCAGATTCATTTGCTAATTTGATTGCATTGGAATACTTGGATATATCCCAAAACAATCTATCTGGTGTAATCCCAAGACATTGGAGACACTTAAAAATCTTGAGTATTTTAACGCGTTGTTCAATGAACTTAGTGGTGAAATTCCAAATGGAGGGCCTTTTAAGAACTTAACCCCAGATTCTTTCAAAAGCAATAAAGAATTATGTGGAGCATCTCAATTCAAAGTCGTGCCATGCAAAGGTAATACAACAAAATCATCAAGCAAGACTAGAGTTCTGAAGTACATTTTACCATCAAGTGCATTGGTAGCAAGTCTAGTAATTATTATGGTTTGGCTGGTAAAATGCCATAATAGACAAACAGGTCTTCCAGATCAGTCTATTTCCCCCTTTACCTTGAAGAGGATTACCTATAATGAGGTACTTTATTCTACCAATAACTTTGATGAAGAGAATTTAATTGGCAGAGGCAGTATTGGTTCAGTATTCAAGGAAACATTTTTCAATGGAATGATTTCTGCTCTTAAGGTTTTCAATTTAGATATAGAAGGTGCAAACAAAAGCTTTGATTCAGAGTGCCATATATTGTGCAACATTCGCCACGGGAATCTTGTCAAGGTAATTAGTAGTTGCTCTAACCTTGACTTTAAAGCCTTGGTTTGGAATACATGCCTAAAGAAAACCTTAACTATTGGTTGTACTCTTGTGACTATTGCCTATATATGGCTCAAAATTGGAAATAATGATGGATGTCGCATCTGCTTTGGAATATCTACATCATTGGTGTCCGTCCCAAATTGTCCACTGTGATTTGAAGCCAAACAACGTACGTCTCAATGAAGATATGGTTGCCATATAGGAGACTTCGGTATTTCCAAGCTCTTAACGGAAGATCAGAGGAGTTCACAAACCAAGACTTCGGGCACCATTGGATATATGGCACCAGGTAACAGGTTTTGCCAATTACTTGCATCTAGAGTTAAATGTAATTTTACATAAATTGTCATGCTATCATTCTTGCTTTACAATTATTTCTTTTGTTCTATGAATGATCAATAAAATCAAGACAAACACATGATACAAGACTATCTCAATCTTGGGTAAATCTATGTTGTGCTCTATTTAGCATTTACTTAATTTAATTTCATTGAACATTTCACTTGCTAACTTATTCTCATATGCCAATTTTTTTTAGAATATGGATCAATCGGATTAATATCGACTATAGCGGATGCTTATAGTTATGGAATTATGCTGATGGAATCATTTACCAAAAAGAAGCCAACATATGATATATTTTTTGGAGAGTTGAGCCTCGGGAGATGGGTGTTTGAAGCATTCTCTGGTACAATAATGCAGATAATGGACATGGATCTAGTGAAATGAGTAGAAGAAAATACTCAATCCAAAGAAAATTGTTTCAGATCAATCATGGAACTAGTACTAGAATGCACAGCTGATTTGCCCGAGGAGAGGCTGAATATAAAAGTTGTTCTAGTAAGACTCAAAAAGATCAAAATAGAATTACTTTCTAGCACCATTTAGGCAGAATGAGACAAAAAGGTTTGTTTCTTCTGACTGGTGATTTTTCCATCTAATGGGAACGCAAATAGATGATTATTTGAAGCGAAAGTTCATTAATGAAATACAACATATTTTGTAGTTCCAGTTAATGCTTAAGTATGGTCGGATCATATCTGTAGTATTATTTCACTACCAGTTCTTTTATTCCATTATTCAGATCGACTACAATTGGAATGAAAATTTAAATCATGTCTTAAAAGCTTATTATATTGCTATTGCAAAAAACTTGACGATCATTCTGAAGGTTTAATCTTTGTTTGTCTTCCACTGTTACTTTGCTTTGCCCTGTGTTCTCTGTGATGTGGCACTAAAAATGGTACTGGAATATTATATAAGTAGTTTTTTGATCTTATGTGAGGTGAAGTGTACTCTGATTATAACATAAGACCACAACTTGTTCCTTTTCCAGCAATTTTCGTAGTAGGCTTTTCAACTCATGGCTTTCTTTATAGCTTCAATGGCTGCTACATAATCAACCTCGGCAGTCTATAAGGCCACTATTGCTCATAGAGTTGATTTCCAGTTCTAAATTATTCCCATCATAAGTGAAGACATGAAAATAGTAGACCTTCTCCTATCCAAATCTCCAGCAACTTAAAAATAGTTGAATTTTTCTTTAAGTACAAGGATTTTTTCACAGGTTCCTTACAGAACTTGCTGTGGCACAATCCTGTCAGTTATTTTTTTTTTCATTTTTGTCATTTGTCAATGCTATTTCTACATGTGTTGTTCGTGAAAAAATCCCGTGAAGAATCCCTCTACATGTAGCAGAATTCAAAATAGTTTTCATGATATTTTCTCTCTATAATCTTACAAATTAGTGAAAACTGTGAATTGAACGGAGATGGAAAGCTTAAATTATTGCAACACTACATGACTTTTTAATCAAAGCAACTTGGCAACATTCATAATTATTTTCCAAAAAAATAAGTATAAAATAGTCAAAAGTAGACCATAATTTTCATAAGGAAAAATTTCATAAGAGTTTAAGTATCACACATTTAAAAAAAAAAAAAAGAAAGAAAGAAAAAAGAAAAAAGGGGTTTCAAACTTCAAAAATCAGATTTTTATTAAAATTTATTTATGATTTAATTAATTAATTATTTTATTAATTAAATATATTTAGGTCACGGATCTATACAATTTAATTTCAAATTAACGATTTAATTCATCACTTATTATTTTTTGATCACAAATCAAAAATCTTATGTCACAAATTATTTTACGGTCACAATTCAAAAATTTTATAGGTCATAATTTGTTCATCGATCGCAGTTCAAAAAATTTATAAGTCATTATTTACTTATTAGTCACAAATAGTCACAATTTATTATACAGTCACAAATTATCAAATTATTAGTCACGGATTAAATTTTTTTAGGTCACACAATATTTCTTGATCACAATTTATATTTTTGATTGGTCAATTATTGTTTATTGATCATAGATTAACTAATTTAATGATCATAGTTAACCAAATAATTTATGACCACCACTAACACTAGAAACCAGCACTACCATCACCATCGACATCGACAGAACCACTGCCTTACACAAATCTACTCATCGTGGAACATACCACCACATCGTCGACGCCAGATCCACCACCAAGAAAAAAATTTATTATAGTAACCAACATCGTCCGACCATAAATTGGACCCAAATTTCCTAGATCTCCTGTCATCTACCACTACTTGCACAACCTAGATTGTGACCGCCATTGCCAATGCCAGGCTATGACTACGAAAAACTACCACTACTTTACCACCACTATGACAGCACCGTAAAATAGATCCAAAATTAGAGTCGCAATAGAAAGCTACAACCATTGCCACAACCATCACCGGAGCTAACATCACAACCACCACCACCACCCAAACGCCACCAACAAATCGAATACAAATCTGCTAGCATTCCACAACCGCCATCATCACACCACATCACCATCGTCGCCATCTCCACCCCACCGCTGCCACCACCACCACAACCCACCCTCGCCACCACCAGCTCTCCACCAACAAATCAGATCCAAAACATTATCGCCTTGTCTTCGTTGCCTCCACCATGACTACTATCACCACCTCCACCATTTTTAACCAACACCACACCTAAAAACTCCTTCACAGAATAGACAAGAAGAAACCATCACAATACTACCATCACCGCAACTAACAACCATACCAGCAGCTGGCCAAAAGAGCCATTACCACCACTCCAACAAATAAAACCAAAACCATCCTTACCTCTTCGCAAATCTTTTCAAAATTTCAAGAGCCCACCATTATCTACATTTTATAAATAAATTAATCTTTGCATTCATCTAGAAAACTTTGAATTATTGGGAACATTTGAAGTTCATAATGAGCACGACCAATGCAAGTTCATAATAAGAAAACATTTGTTTCTTGAGTTTAATCCGTTTGAGTCATTAGTATTGTGTGTGTGTAGATTCGATCTACATCAGGTAGGATATCAAAGAACTAGAAGCTTAATCTAGCAAATATCAGTCTAGGAGATATTATTGCTAGAAAAAAAAATTAGTGTTCTCTTTTTGAAGATCCTTGATTAACCAGCTTCAGAAAATAGAAATGGAATACAATGTGATAAACTTTGGATCTATACAATTTAATTTCAAATTAACGATTTAATTCATCACTTATTATTTTTTGATCACAAATCAAAAATCTTATGTCACAAATTATTTTACGGTCACAATTCAAAAATTTTATAGGTCATAATTTGTTCATCGATCGCAGTTCAAAAAATTTATAAGTCATTATTTACTTATTAGTCACAAATAGTCACAATTTATTATACAGTCACAAATTATCAAATTATTAGTCACGGATTAAATTTTTTTAGGTCACACAATATTTCTTGATCACAATTTATATTTTTGATTGGTCAATTATTGTTTATTGATCATAGATTAACTAATTTAATGATCATAGTTAACCAAATAATTTATGACCACCACTAACACTAGAAACCAGCACTACCATCACCATCGACATCGACAGAACCACTGCCTTACACAAATCTACTCATCGTGGAACATACCACCACATCGTCGACGCCAGATCCACCACCAAGAAAAAAATTTATTATAGTAACCAACATCGTCCGACCATAAATTGGACCCAAATTTCCTAGATCTCCTGTCATCTACCACTACTTGCACAACCTAGATTGTGACCGCCATTGCCAATGCCAGGCTATGACTACGAAAAACTACCACTACTTTACCACCACTATGACAGCACCGTAAAATAGATCCAAAATTAGAGTCGCAATAGAAAGCTACAACCATTGCCACAACCATCACCGGAGCTAACATCACAACCACCACCACCACCCAAACGCCACCAACAAATCGAATACAAATCTGCTAGCATTCCACAACCGCCATCATCACACCACATCACCATCGTCGCCATCTCCACCCCACCGCTGCCACCACCACCACAACCCACCCTCGCCACCACCAGCTCTCCACCAACAAATCAGATCCAAAACATTATCGCCTTGTCTTCGTTGCCTCCACCATGACTACTATCACCACCTCCACCATTTTTAACCAACACCACACCTAAAAACTCCTTCACAGAATAGACAAGAAGAAACCATCACAATACTACCATCACCGCAACTAACAACCATACCAACAGCTGGCCAAAAGAGCCATCACCACCACTCCAACAAATAAAATCAAAACCGTCCTTACCTCTTCGCAAATCTACAAATACCGATGCGAAGCACAACCTCACAGTGATGTTTGGAGCATCCATGTCTCTAGCTCCATCCAAGTGAGTGCAAAGCGATGACTGTGTCTTCGATGCCATGCCTCAACATCGGGTATGCCATCTCGCCGGAGGTGGTGTGTTGGTGGCGATCACCGGTGGATGTTTATGGTTTGCCACTCACAGTGGATATTCGATGGCACTGGAGAGACGACTAAGAAGGGAAGGAGAGAGGGCAAAGGAGAGGAAGGAGATTTACGGGTTTGCTGGGTAGTGGGTAGGGTTTTGATATTTTCCTAATTTTATTAGTTTATTTAAATAATTAATATAAAAAATTCTGATTTTTGAATTGTGAAACTTCCAACCTGATTTTAGAATGTTGAATGTTTAAAGTAGGGTGTGTATTTTCCACTTTTCAAAATTTCAAGAGCCCACCATTATCTACATTTTATAAATAAATTAATCTTTGCATTCATCTAGAAAACTTTGAATTATTGGGAACATTTGAAGTTCATAATGAGCACGACCAATGCAAGTTCATAATAAGAAAACATTTGTTTCTTGAGTTTAATCCGTTTGAGTCATTAGTATTGTGTGTGTGTAGATTCGATCTACATCAGGTAGGATATCAAAGAACTAGAAGCTTAATCTAGCAAATATCAGTCTAGGAGATATTATTGCTAGAAAAAAAAATTAGTGTTCTCTTTTTGAAGATCCTTGATTAACCAGCTTCAGAAAATAGAAATGGAATACAATGTGATAAACTTTGAATTCCAACAAGTCTTAGTATTTCTTTAAGAGAAATTAAATTTCTATCATAACAGACTCGGTTGGGATATTCCTCAAAAGATATTCAACATCTCTTCCTTGTTAGAAATTAGTATTGGAAACAATAGTCCCTCTGGGCAGAGTCGGTTCTGCGATTGTCGTGGCTTAAGCCGAAATTCATAAATTAGACCCCCCAGCGAAATCAACATAAATGTGAAATTCAATGGTATATTATGCGACTCATTACTAACTTAAGAAACTAACATTAAAACAACAATCAAATATATAAGATGACCAGGCTTCAAACATTTCCAGTCTCTTTAATAACAAGTTAGGGCAAGTCATTGCTTACCTGAGAAGTGGAATTTTGTCAAAGATTGTGGAATTACACCCTTGAGAATGATTCCATTTTCTGAACTGGGAGTAAACCGATCGCAATTTTAAGAAATTTTTGGATTGTGTCGACGATGCTCTAATATAGCGAAAAGAAACATGTAAGGAAATAACAAGTATATGATGGATTAAAATGAAAGAAATAACAAGTATATGATAAATTATAACACTTCAGTTTAGTTAAAAAATGTGATCAAGCAAAAATTCGTAAAAATAATTGGCTAGAATTATCAGTCAAGATTACTGCATTCATCTTGTCCTTAAAACATAGTGGCCATGCAATCACTGGCACACCATTCACTACATTTTCAAGAATTGCATTTTACTCACACTGTGTTACAAACCTTCCTGTTGAGCCATTACTCAAGATTTGTACTTGAGGAACCTATGAATCCACAACTAGAACCTTGTCTTTCGTCCTCTCCAAGAACCCCATGGGCAAATAATCAAAAGGGTTTTTAGCCCTTTGAGTGCTGAAATAGGCAGCAAGAGCATTTTCTTGTAGACTCCTAACAACCCAAAGAAATCTATGCCCACTCCTTTCCAAACCCAACGACAATTCATTAAATTGTTCCTTTGATAATGTGGCACCACTACCAAAGGAAACATACAGCACAGACCTAGGTGGTTGCTGATTTAACCATTCAATACATTTGGATCCAGCAAAAATCCCATAAAAATAATCACTTTAACAGTTTAACCACTAATTTCTTTTTCTTTATATCTTCTTTGTTTCAGTAATCAGATTAACATAAAATTCATTACACGATTTATCAAAAATACAAAATCCCTCAAGTAAATATTCTCAACCTGAAAATGTTAAATTGGATATGGTAATACCATAATAGATGAATAGGAAGTTAGGAACCAAAGTCTTTTAAGTTGTATCGATGGACAATCGAAAATCAAATCTATGAAACATTGAAACCCTTCAAAATTCCAAAAGAAGTGTAGTTACTGTTCTGTGACCCAGTGACTCTGTCAAACGGAGCAAATGCTGCTGCAAACTTCGAAGTTCGACTAAGCAACATCAAGGGGAAAAATCTGAAACCCCCATGCAGAAAAAATACTAAATAGTACAAGAAAATCTAAAATAAAGAAAAAAAATATGAGAAAAATTAAGCAAAAATAAGATTAGAAGACAAAACCTGACCTCTTCAACTGGGAGAGTAAGTAAGGTATTGTTCGAGTGCTCGACCGGCGTGTGATTATAAAACGACAGGTAGCAGAAGAGCAGAGGTGGACTGTGGAGTGACCCGATGGTGACGAACAGACGGAGATGACACAGACACTTAAGATGAACAACCCTGGATCGTATTTCAGATTTTGGGAATTTTGGTAAATAGATTGTGGATATTGGATTTGGATGTATAAGTTGGGTTGGGATCTAAGGGTAAATGGATTGTGGGTGTTGTTTTGTTGGATAATTAGTTTCGGCCGGCTAACCTTGTTTTAAGAAAAAAAATATGGGCCAAAATTAGGCCCCTAATGGTCTTGGGCTTGAGGCGCAAGCCTCATTGACCTCTGCCCAGGAACGGGCCTGCCTTTGGGAATCTTCCAATGGATGTCTATAGCAATCCTCCGAAGTTAGAGAAGCTAAGAGTTTCATAGAATCAAATAAGTGGCAACATTCCTCCAAGCATTGAAAAATGCACACATCTCAAACTAATATCTGTATCATACTATAATTTCACTGGAAGGATTTTAGTAGAAGTAGCTAACTTCACTGTTTATGTATTTATCACTTCACATTTTTAATTTTGATCACAAATGCTAATTCTAGAATATGAATCAACGTGAATAATATCAATTATGTCGGATGTTTATAGCTATGGGTTTGTGTTGATAGAACCTTCAATAATGGGACTAGCACAATATAGGAATGAACAACTGATTTGCTAGATGAGTAGCTCAACATGGAAGTTTATAAACCTTACTTTTGTCCCACCAAGAGTGATCAATTTAAAGAAAAGAAAACAACCAATCAAAAACACTCAAGATTTATATAATTTCATCTCAATGTGAGTTACATAATCTCCCGCCACTATAGTAATTCACTATGATTAAAAAAAAAATGTTTACAAGAGAAAGTATAAATTATATCTTCTCTAACACCTCTTTTTCTCTATTTAATGATAATTCATAAAGTTTAATGACTGCTCCCTATTTATAAGATAAATTAGGGCAAAATCAAATTTCATAAGTATTCCAATTCTTTAATAAAATTTTCCATGAATACAAATTTCTAAAGAGTTCAAAATCAGCAATAATTATGTTTCACAACTTAACAGTTTCGACCAATAACTTGAGGCACATGCGCGAGTCGTAAATGGTATCCTATACGCCTTCTCAAAGAGCTCATTATGAACTTTGTAATGCAACAAGAATTGCATTAAACATACCATTCTTAGCAATAACAAGATCGACTAGAACATACCCAAACATGATGTTGGAACATTTAGAAAATACCAGCAACACATCTTCTGGGGTCCAATTTTGGCACAAATTTTGAGGCATCAACCACTGGCGAAATAATTCAATCTATGCATCCAAAAGTAAATGCAGTAGATATATATAACACAAATTCAACGAGTAACAGATGCATGACGTAAGGGATGTGCAGGATCTACTTCACTCTCCCGACAAGCGTAGTTGGCTTTCTCCTCAACTTGATTAGTAATGTTTCTACATTCTGAAGCATAATGACCAAGTTTTTGACAATTGTAAATTTAATTTGAGATTTATCATACCTTGGTCCTTCATTTTGCCTCGCACCTTTTCCTCTTACATGACCTCTGGTGGAAAATGAACTTTGTCTTCTTTCCTCCTTGTAGAATGCAATTCTTCCTCGATCTTGGCCTCGTCCTCTTCCTCTTTAGCTTCTTGTACTGTTGAACCTTCCTTCACCCTCGTTCAAAGTGAGCTTTGTTTGAAGAGCTTGCTCTAATGACTCTTCTTTCACCTTCTTCTTTAGTCTTTCCTCATAGGCTTGTAAAGATTCTATGAGTTGATTGACACTTATACTATCTAGATCTTTAGATTCCTCAATAGCTACAACTATGTAGTCAAATTTAGAATCTAAAGACCTAAGTCTCTTCTCAATTACTCGAGTGTCGTTCAACTTTTCTCCATTCCTTTTTAATTGATTCACAATAGCCAACACTCTAGAGAAGTAATCAAAAATTGATTCCAATTCTTTCATATGTAAAGCTTCAAACTCACCTCAAAGTGTTTGAAATCGAACATTTTTCACCTTCTCAACTCCTTTGTAGAAGTTTTACAAGATTTTCCATGCTTCCTTACTTGTAGTAGCACAAGCTACATTCTCGAACATGCCTTTATCTAAGGCTTGATAGATGAGGATGAGCGCCTTCTTGTCCTTCTTCCTTGCATCCTTCAAACTATCCCTTTATGCTTAAGATAGAGCAACCTCATCTTGTGGCTCTGTGTATCCTTTCTCTACGATCTCCCATGCATCTTGCAACCCGAGCAATGCTTTCACCCTTATGCTCTAATTGTTGTAGTTATCCTTGTTGAGTTGGGGGACTTGAAAATGAATCATTCCACTTGCCATTTTTTACAAGAACCTTAGGGCTCTGATACCAGTTTGTTGGAGGAAAGATGGGTTTACTAACTTGGATTGACTAAGGCTTTTAAGAGGACAACACTAATAGGAAGAAGGAAGTGAGAAAAGGAAATTTGTATTTCTCAAACTTTAAGACTTTACACACTTTTTGGCTTGTTACAAAATGGAGGACACTACCCCTTTATATAGTGTTTACATGAAGATTCTAGTCCACACATTTTCTAGAGACACATAGACCACACATCAAGATATTTTCCTAGAATTCTCTAGATATTCTTTATAAGACCACATATCTTATTTAGATATTTATATAGATTTTTCTAGATAATGTTTCTAGAAATGCTAGATATGTTGGGCCTTTTAATTGATTTAGGCCTATAAGCAAAATCTTTAAGCTCATATTATTTAGTCCAAAAATCAAGTTTACTATTCAACAAAATCCTCACTTATGGCAGAGGAATACCATGGTACATATAAAGGGATAAATCATTTTCGTCTAATATTCGAAAGACTCCACGATCAGTTCTCAAAATTCCTCTCAAGTCCAAGTGGGACATTATCTCCTTCTTGGATGGTGAAAGAGTTACCAGTAACTCCCATTTTTTGCCAAGTAGTCTGCTGCCATATTACCTTCTATGTAGATAAGTATTATCTTGGCACGGGTGGCTTCAATCAAGGCATAAATATCTTCCCGCAAGTCCCACAAGTACCATAAAGTGCATCTTCCTTCCTGTGCCCATTTTACCATTAGCGTAGAATCTGACTCCAATCTGACTCCACCAATCTCCATTCTTTGCACATAGCTAACCCGTCCCTAAGAGCTAGGGATTCGACAAAGGTGTTGTTGCCACGACATAGTACTGAGCAAAACTGGAAATCAATTTACCTCTACTATCTCGAATTAGTATGAGTGTACTAAAGTTCATTTCATTGTGAAGAATAAGGAGAGTAATGTTGTTTTGTATGGTCACAACCATTAGTAGATCTTTCTTGGTATCCTAGTCTGAAGCAAAAAGTAATAGACTAATGGGTTTTGGGATATGTGATTTCTGCTTTAGAACAAAATGGTTCCGAGTACCATATAAACACAACAAACCTAAGTTCTTCAAACGTATCTAGGTATTGAAGGTTTCAAATATTGTAAAAAGGAATCGCTAACCAAAATAGGCCGTACCCATAAATTGAGTATTCAAACAAATTTTAACCTATAATATTGATATCATGACATTCTCTTCATCGCTTATGTCCCTTATTGCATTTGTTATGGTAAAACTTTGTATACTACCATATTTTTATGACTTTCATATCAATTTACATTCTAATGAGGTTTGTGTGGAAGAACAGGAACTTGCGTACATGGAACGCTTGGATTGTCGACATTCGAAGAAATGAGCATAACTTTCGCATATGGTGTCCGTTTTGGGCCCATAACCCCATTTCGAAAAGCTCGCGACGATTCTAAATGAACTCACTGTGTATGATGAATTTTGGCAGTTTGAATTTGTTTACTAAGTCAAAACAACATTTAAAGTTTCTTGGTTTGTTATATTCAATATTTCTTAATTTCTTTTTGTAGCCCAGCCCATTAAGGGACTGCTAGCCCAGTAGGTTATTTGTTCTTTTCGTATTTAAGGCTTGAAAAATGCCTCCTAGGTTTTCTTTGGTTGTTCTTGAAATAAGAAAAGTGCTGGTTTCTTAGGTTCAATCCGTTTGTGTTATTGTTATTGCGTGGTTGTAGATTCGATCTGCATCATTTGGTATCAGAGCATGGTTTGTGGAAAATGACGAGCTGGTGGTGGTGGCCATGGTGGTCAGATTGACGAGGTTACAGATCTACGTAACCAAATCGCATCGTTGACAGTTCGATTTGATCATTTTATGATGTGGACGGCGGAAGTGGTACAGAACGGAACACCTCCTGCTCCTCAACGTCGTGTCCCAAGGAGTGATGGGGAAGGTGGATATGAATCAAGTGAGAGGTTTGATGAGGAGACCTTATCGGAGGCACGTGGCGATCACGTTCAGGAGCCTCGTATGCCACAGTAGGACACGTTCTAGAGTTGGGAATCTGGAATCAAGGTTGATATACCTGAGTTTCACGATGGGATCGAGGTGGATGAATTCCTCGATTGGCTAGCAGCAGTAGAGGAGATTTTAGATTACAAAGAAGTGCCCGACAATAAGAGAGTACCTTTGGTGGCGGCCCATTTATGCGGTCGCGCTGCTGCTTGATGGCAGCAACTGAAGCATAATCGGATCCGTCAGGGTAAGTCGAAAATCCACTAATGGGAAAAAATGAAAAAACAGTTGAAGGCACGTTTCTTCCCTTTAATTATGCCAGGACCTTGTATCAATGCTTACGGAATTTAAGGCAAGGCGGTCGTTCTGTAGATGCGTATTCTACAGAGTTTTACCAATTAATAGCGTAAAATGATCTGGGAGAATTAGAAGACCAGTTGGTAGCACGCTACATTGGTGGACTACGGTTGAACTTGGAGGATGTTCTTAATATGTTTTTGCTGGTGTCTGTTTCAGAGGTTCATCAGCGTGCACTTCAAGCTAAAAATCAACAACTACGGCATTCTATAGTTGGCGTTTCTGGCAGTCCATTTGGAGGTGGGGGTCGACCATTTGCCCCAAATCCCACATCTGGACTGTCCCAATCCTCTACATGGGGGGGTCAAGATGATGATTGGAACACTCGGCCAGCGGCCCCTCCAAACGCTAGTCTAGGTGGTCGGGCTCCTTCTGGTGGACGAGGGCGTGGTAGTCAGTACTTTGGGTGTGGTGGTTTTGGTCATTTGAGGAAGGACTGTCCACCCCAAGGACAGTCACGCCCAGGCTTATTCATCGGAGGGGCAACACAAGCCGATGTTGTTCGTGTGGTGGATGAAGAAAAAGAGACCGAAGTTGTGCATACAGGTGACACGGGGCCTCTTTTGGTGGTACAACGGGCATGCCTTATGCCTAAGGGGTCGTCTGAAAACCTGCAGCGAAACAACATTTTTCTGTCCACATGTACCGTTGGAGGAAAGGTTTGCAGGTTCATCATTGATTCGGGCAGTTGTGAAAATGTGATTTCGGAAGTCGCTGTGCAGAAGCTACAGTTAAACACCAAACCTCACCCTGCTCCTTATAGTTTGGCATGGTTGAGACGAGGTAATGAAATTTGTATTACTAGACGTGTGTTGGTATCTTTTTCTATTGGCAGTATGTATCGTGATAGTGTTTATTGTGATGTAGTGTCTATGGATGCGTGTCATCTTTTGTTGGGTCGTCCCTGGTAGCTTGATAGGGACGTGTGTCATGAAGTGCGTCGAAATACCTACACGTTCACCTTTTCGGGTAAAAAGATTGTACTACTACCCTCCAAAAATACTCATTGTATGTCTTCGGCATGGGACAGTAGCAATCTACTTTCTAGGTCCTTATTTGTGCGTGAGATGTTGGTGGAAGGTGTTGTATTGGTGTTAGTGGAAACTGGGGCGACGAGAGTGTCGACAGTTCCTATGGCAACCGAGGGGACGGGTCTTCACCCTAGAGCTGCCGCCTTGGTGTCTAAATTCCACGTTGTGTTCCCAGATGACCTGCCACAAGGTTTTCCACCTTTGCGGGATATACAACATCAGATTGATTTAATACCAGGAGCGTCACTATCTAACCACCCACATTATCGAATAATCCCAGTAGAACATGAAGAGTTGAGGAAGCAGGTAGAGGAGTTGGTGCAGAGGGGTTACATCAGAGAAAGCCTCAGCCCGTGTGCAATTCCCGTACTTCTAGTGCCAAAGAAAGATGGGAATTATCGGATGTGTATAGACAACAGAGCCATCAATAAAATAACAGTTCGTTACTACTTTCCGATACCGAGATTAGATGACTTACTTGATCAATTGGCTGGAGCAACAGTATTTACGAAGCTGGACTTGAAAAGTGGTTACCAGAGTCCGCCCTGATGATGAGTGGAAGACAGTATTTAAGACATGGGAGGGATTGTTCAAGTAGCTAGTTATGTCCTTCGGATTATCCAATGCACCGAGCACGTTCATACGGGTAATGAACCAAGCACTCCGATCGTTTATTGGTCAATGTGTTGTTGTATACTTTGATAACATATTAGTGTACAGTGGGTCGGAAGAGTCTCATGGTGAGCATCTAAGGGAAGTTCTTACTGTTCTGCGCAAGGAGGAATTCTTTGCAACCCCAAAAAAGTGTGTATTCTATACCAATAGTATTTTATTTTGGGGGTATGTTATGTCAGCCAGTAGGGTGACAGTGGATTCAGCTAAGGTTGATACGATCCGGAAGTGGCCGCGACCACAATCAGTTTTTGATGTGCAAAGTTTTCGTGGCTTGGCGTCATTTTATCGACAATTTATTCAGCACTTTAGTAGCATCATGTCACTCATTATTGATTGCATGAAGGAGAGTAAGTTTCAGTGGACTCCCGAGGTGGAGAAGGCGTTTGTGACCATTAAGGAACGCTTGACTTCAGCCCCGATACTTGCGTTGCCTGATTTCACAAAGCCTTTCACATTATATTGTGATGCCTCTAAATTAGGCATCGGAGCTGTCCTTAGTTAGGAAGGAAAACCAATAGCTTATTTCAGTCAAAAATTAGCAAAGGCTCTGGGAGGTATAACACTTTGCAGAACTTTATGTCGTTGTTTAGGCAATTCGCCATTGGTGATATTATCTATTTCAGCAAAAAATTATCTTATATAGTGATCATGAAGCCCTCAAACATTTGTCCAGTCAAGAGTCTGTGTCTGCCCGTCATGCATCGTGGGTTGCCTTCTTACAATAGTTCAACTTTGTCATTAAACATCAGGTTGGTTCTTCTAATCATGTGGCAGACGCACTCAGTCGACGGCATGGGTTATTAGCATGTCTACAGGTGGCGGTTACCAGGTCTGACACCTTTGCCTCTCTTTATGCTGATGATCCTTATTTTGGCCCCATTTTCCATAGTTTACTGCAGGGATCCCATTCCCCCTTTCTGTTAGAGGATGGTTATGTGTATCAAGGTGTTCAGTTGTGTATAGTAGATTACAGTCTTCGTCTAAAATTGATTGAGGAGTTTCACGGTGAGGGTCATGTTGGGCAAGATTGCACTTTGGCTCTGGTTAGTGCTTCATTTTTCTGGCCTACTATGTGCCGTGAAGTGGAAAAGTTTATTTCACGGTGCAGGGTGTGCCACATGGCAAAAGAAAAAGCCACGAACGTTGGCCTTTATCAACCTTTATCGGTGCCTTCAGCCCTGTGGATTGATATTAGTATGGATTTTGTCCTGGGTTTACCGTGCACACAGCGTGGTAATGACTCCATCTTTGTGGTTATGGATCGTTTTTCGAAGATGGCACACTTCATTCCTTGTAAGCAAACCACTGATGCTGTCAAGGTTTCACAGCTATTTTTCAGAGAGATTTCTCATCTTCATGGGTTGCCCACTTCTATTGTGTCTGACAAAGACACACGGTTCATCGGTCACTTTTGGCGGAGCTTATGGAAGTTAGTTAATACGTCGCTCAATTTTAGCAGTGCTTACCACCCTCAGACAAATGAGCAGACTGAGGTAGTTAATCGTTCGTTGGGTGATTTGTTGCGATGCCTAGTTGGGGATAATATTCGCTCATGGGATTAGTGGCTTAGCCAAACAAAATTTGCGTATAATCATTCTCGAAATAGGAGCACCAGTTTCAGTCTGTTCCAGGTTGTGTATAGTATTTTACCTCACAGTCCTATTGACTTATTGACTCTGCCCTCAAAGACTCGATTGCATGGGACTGCTGTTGACTTTGTTCGTAGTTTGCAGCAGGTTCACGAGGAAACACGAGCCAATCTGCTGGAATCCAACCGTAAGTATAAAGAGGCAGCTGACCAGCATCAACGTTCTGTTGAGTTTGAAGTTGGGGATTATGTTTGGGCGGTGCTAACTAAAGATCGAGTGCCATCTCATGAGCATTCAAAATTAGCACCTCATGCCATTGGTCCAGTGGAAATTATAGAGAAGATTAATTCCAACGCCTATCGCCTTCGACTTCCTTTTCATATCCGGACTTGTGATGTGTTTAATGTGAAGCATCTTTTGCCATACCATGGAGACAACATCGATGACAGTGCTACAGTTCTGTTTCGAGGGCGAATTCCATTAACCCCTGGGAAAATAATAAGGTTCGTGTGGAAGAACAGGCGTTTGTGTACATGGAACACTTGGATTGTCGATGTTCGAAGAAATTGACATAACTTTCGCATACGGTATCCGTTTTGGACCCATAATCCCATTTCGGAAAGCTCGCAACGATTCTAAATGAACTCACCGCTTTACCGTGACGTATGATGGATTTTGGTAGTTTGAATTTGTTTACTAAATCAAAACAACATTTAAAGTTTCTTTGTTTGTTATTTTCAATATTTCTTATTTTCGTTTTGTAGCCCAGCCCATTAAGGGACTGTTGGCCCAGTAGGTTATTTGTTTTTTTCGTATTTAAGGCTTGAAAAATGCCTCCTAGGTTTTCTTTGGTTGTTCTTGAAATAAGAAAATTGTTGATTTCTTGAGTTCAATCCGTTTGTGTTATGGTTATTGTGTGGTTGTAAATTCGATCTACATCACATTCAAACTAGATTTTAGAATAGGAAGAAAACCATCCCTTAAATCATTTGAAGGGAAAATTGCAATAGTAGCTCCAAATAAGAAATATTCTGAACTTGTTACAACTTATTTCAAATTATTTTCCTTTCTAGCATTGTTCCGGTTCTCTTATTTTTGTGCTAATCTCAAAAGATGGGCCACTCCACTTAGCTATCAACACACATTAACAATGTCCAACATGTTACCAAATAATACAGATCTTCAAGTTTAAATTTTGTGTTATCTATTTGTTAAAATTGTGTACATGTCAAATTTAATAAAAAGAATGAATCCAATATGTGTTAAACGGGGTAAGCCGATGACAAGATTAAAATAAATAAATATTTTTTCTCATTAAAAAATTTTAAGCTTATAAATAAAATGATTCATCGAAATATTTGATCAAATATATTTGAAATTGAATATGATATATCCGACAAAAAGGCAAATAGTGAGGTGGCCCAATTTCTTGTTCAATCATTTCAATGTAAAGATGTTTTAATTTTAATGGGTGGCACTTTCAATCAAGAATCATGCAGAAATGTTAGGAAGATCTGTGGGATTGTTGCAATTGAAAACACCAAAAGTTACCATCAAGAGGGAAAATATTCTCTCAGAAAGCAAGTGATTGAGCACGAATAGTATATCCCGCTCAACAAAAGAAATTGATGACTAGGGTTTGTCCCCTTGTTGGGTGGGTTAGGATATACCAATACCATTTCCAGAATGAGAATGATTCACATAATTACACCATTATATTCTCTCTAGTACTTTCTTCTTTTAACAAAATATTTATTGAATCACTACCACAGAGTTTACCTTGTATGTTTGGTCATGGTTAAAATTTAAGACCACGCTTTTGGGAAATAATTTTTAAAACACAATCAAATGTAATAGAAATGTGAATAACGATTGGTGATTAGGGATTGACAAATGTAAGTAAATTAGCAACTGATTAATTTAATTATTGTTTTTTGAAATAACTTTTTCTTTATATCTCAATTTTTTTGTTATTTTAAGAAAATAAGGGATTTCAAGATTAAGAGTTTGTGCAGTAGTTGTGAGACTACTATTGTTGATGTTAATAAATAAATAATTGAATTCCTCCGTAATTGCACCAAGTAATTACATTTATTAGACTAAATATGTATTTTATTTCAATCTCATTCTCACTCAGGAGAATTATGTGTTCAATGAAAAATGAATTTGATATGCACAGAAAGGCCCAATAAATATAATGTATAGGTAAATATATATTTTTCTTTGTCTAAAAAAAATTAATCTTTAAACTTTAGGTGGTTCAATTAAAAAAAATAAGCTTTTAAAGAGATATTTATTTAATTAGATTTAGTACAACACGCCACCTCTTATGTGGATCGAATTCATTTTTCATCAAATGTCTGATAGGTGTACAATTTTTACAAGTATATTCATTTTTCATCAAATGTCTGGTAGCTATATTTTGTCATCTTATATGTGGCACATGTACAATTATTAAATATTGACTACCATAATATTTGAAGTCATAATCTCTATCAATTTGAACACTATATTTTAACAAATCATCTTAAAATTTAAAATTTGTATATTCTTTTAAAATTGATCTACAGTATGAACAAAATAAAAGTTCAAAAATTTACTCGAAAATGTTCTTGATAGTTAATTGGTCTTGAAATTAGTGAAATTGAGGGTTTAAGATGAAGCAAAAGATGTGCCAACTTTCGTACCTACTACAATTATTATTAGTCAATAGGGTTTTTCTTGACCATTTTTGAGTTACATATCGTACAGATGTCATACTACTTTTGTCCAATTTAGTCCTCCTATCATTCCTGATCAAATAGTAAACTATTTGTTGACAACTTGCACTTCACTAGAAAATTAAGCTTTTCTTGTGGTAAAAATTGAATAGTAATTACTCACTAGCTAATCTAAAAGACGTTAAGCCTTTTCATTTGGTGAAATAAGATAGTGGCAATACACTAGCCAAATAATTGAGAGGATAGAAGTTAGTTCGTTTGTCAAGTATTAAATATCACATCTTTAAAGCAGATTTCGATTGAAACGACAGTTGTGTCGGTTGATTTAAATTGCATCTTAAGGTTAATATGATGCTAGATTATTATCTCGAGTACTAGAAAACTTAAGTTTGTAAACTTGGAAACTATGTCGAGTTGGTGACTTGTAATTTTATTTGTAAAGACATTGATTATGTATATATTTAAGCACATTATAAAGAAAATTTATTTTTTTATTTTAAGTTAATCTCGATCATAGATGTCTTGAATGCCTCCATTTTCTAGTTATGTTGATAACTCTATCGTTCTATTATTAACAAGAAATCCTTCTTATTAACAATCAAACTTATCTAATTATTTCACGAATAAATTTTTTAAACAAAATTCTTTCTTCTTGTTCATTGTCATCGCAAATATATGTGCATCATTAATTTGAGCTATCAAAATAACCTTATTATTACACTTGAATTTGAATAACCTAATTATTCAACATAAGTAGGAAAACTTGAATAATTAGTTTTCGAACAAGTAACTAAAATCCATTCAGGAAAAGAAAAATGAAATTTTGGGTCATCTGTCTTTTCCCAAGTTGGTAGACAAAACGACAAATTGTGGCTAATTAACTTCCCTTTTCCTGTAATTTAAATTAATTTTAGGCAATTTAGAAATTGTTAAAGATACCATATTAACAAAAAGAATCATTTATCTAGTAAGTCGAACTTCTAAATTAATCTCCATGGTAATGCAAACACTGTAATTTTACCTTGTCCCTCGAAGTTTATCAAAATAAGCCATGTGTAATGTTGTTATTGGATGCCTCGAAAAATTTTGAGTTAACAGGCACTCATTTGGTAGTTAGCTTTGTTCTTAAATATTTAAGTTATTATTTCGTTTACAGAACTAAATAAGCTTGACTTATGACTAAAGTAATGAGCTTAAACAATTTATTCTTAAAATCTTATGTGTATATAAAAAATTTAAATGCCTAAGTGCTAATATCATTTATTGTATCATTGCCTTTGACCGATTTGTATTATAACAATTTAACCCTGGAACATGAAGTTTTTCAGGCCCTTGGCTTATGCTATGTTGTTTTTTGACACTTGGACATCATCTAAAGGACAATTATTCCCATTTCTGACCACCCTCCCTTGGAGGGCTGGGAAAATTTTTGGGAAGTTGGGATTATGGGATAGTATCATAAATAGTAGCTGTTCAATTCGATTCTATAAATTTCATCATCTAAAGGACAATTATTCCCATTTCTGACCACCCACCCTTGGAGGGCTGGGAAAATTTTTGGGAAGTTGGGATTATGGGATAGTATCATAAATAGTAGCTGTTCAATTCGATTCTATAAATTTATGTTTTCACAAATATTATATTGATAAGTTTGCTTGAGACTTGAAGTAGCTATTGAACTTGATAAATTTTTGTTATCTATATATATATTTTTTTTTTCACTTTTGAACTTCTAGCTTCTAGCTAAATGGACAATGTTATTGATGTTTACTCAATGTGGGATTTTTTTATTTTATTTTTTTTTTCAAACCTTTTTTGAGTTGCATATAGTATAGGTGCCATACAACTTTTACTATTTTGTCTAAGACAAAGATACTCCCATCATTAATTCTTGATGAAAGGTGAGATCTACAATGGCTAATGATTTGTCTACAACTTGCACTTTACAAGAAATGAAGTCTTTTTATGCGGTGAAAATTTAATAGGCTTCACGTAGTAGCTAAATAATTGAGAGAATAAAAGTTAGATAATGCGTCAATTCCTAAAAAACAGAGAGAGAAAAAGGTTAGATTGTACATCAAATCTTAAAATATAATGTCTATAAAGTAGAGTTTAGCTGAAAATGGTACAGTGTTGTCATACGTTAAGACTGAAAATGTTGTCTCCAAAGTAGAGTTTGATTAACAAAAGTACGGTATTGCTAATTGATATGAAGTACATCTTAAGCTTAATCTGCGATTAAATTATTCACTTGTGTAACTTGCAATCTTAAAACAATAAGATTGAGAGTCATGGCGATTTGGACACTGGTACTCTATTTTGATAATATTACGTGCAAATCAAACATTAAAAGTTAGTTATTTGACAGGATATAAGGAAGCATGCTAATTAATCTCGTCTTTATATGATAAATTTTTTTCCATGCTATCATGTTTTCTTAAGTAGTCGATTATCCCATTCTACTTATTCTTGCTTTGTAGTTACTAGTTAGACTTGTCTATTTATCTATATCAACTCTTGTTATTCTAGTTCAAGGTCACTGCTCATTACATATATATAATATACATACATACATACATATTTATGGTTTAATTATAAATTACCTTATCTATTAATGAACTTAAACTTGAAACTAAAACCTATTTAGGGAAAAAAGGGAAAAGCAGTACAGCAACCCCGCCCAAGATTGTCTGTCTATTAACCAGTCGGCAAAGAAAACGACAAAGAGGGGGGACTAAATCATATTACTCTTTTCAAGTGACGTTTCTTTGCACGGCTAATCATCTTTTGTCACCATTAACTTATTGTTTCGATTTCATTATCACTTCACTTTATTTACTTGCTCAAGTAAAGAATCCACTACGCCCTTGCTCTTCTGCACGGACTTACTTTTGCAAAGGAGAATGGTTATAGGGTGGTAAATGTCGAGTATGACATGCTACAAGTTGTGCAATCTCTAAAGGCTGATTTTGGATTTCTAGTTAGCCTCGAATGCTCTTATTTTAACTAACATTGTAGATCTATGCGAGCAAGTAGGTGCAAGTTTATATCTTTTTGATTCCCATATAGGAAAGTAAGTTACCTATAATCTTTTTTTATTTTTGCTCCGTTCTCTATAAACTGGGGAGATTATATTCCTATGAATATTTTATCTACGATTATGCCTTCATAATAAAAAAGTTTTAAACTAAAAAAAAAAATGATTTCGTTTTTATCTTTACATTTAACAGTTAAACAAGTCATTTCTCAAATTCATGTTTCCTTTATTTATGTTTTTGGAGGAATAATTTGGAGTTTTAAATGCACTTTAAATGTTCAAAAACCATCATTTTACATACAATGCATGTTTATAATAATAATAATAATAATAATAAAAGTGGAAATATTGCAACCTTTGAATCGATTGGCACTTTTATTTCCAGATTATATTTTGGCTTTAAGTTTCTCAGCCTTTCGAAAGTAGTCACAAATAATGATCCTCACAAGAAAAAATCATGACCATCAAGCTGTAAGAACATATTTGGTTTGATTTTGAAATTTAGCAGACCGTTCAAAATTTTCTAAATATTTAATCTACTCGAGCCGATATAGGTCAACTGAAAGTTTCGGACAGCAAAATTTATAACATATGATGCTGTAGAGTATAATGGTTCCAGCGCTATCAATTTGTAATTTCAATCACATTAAATGAGATATTTTGAGAGGTCACTAGTATATATAATTTTGGACCAGGTTAGGGAATATTAGGTACTCCATTATAGTGAAACTCTTATGTTTGAATTTTTCGAGAGTTAATCAACTCTCGACATAAATTCCACCACATATGAATCGCAAACTAATGCCCCTTTGCAAACTCGTAAACATGTAAACAACAGCAATGGTGCATTCTCGATCATGGTAATTTGTGGAATGTCAAGATTATATTCGTATTTGTCTTAACCGATATTATTATTTTTCATGAAGAGAGATGCATTGTTAGTTATACTATTTGCATTTAACTTCAAGCATTTTTTTCGTGGCTATCGAGACTGTCATGAGATATAATTAGTTCATATTGTATCATAACTCAAACTTGTCATGAGCCACGATTAGTCTCCAGTCAAATTTCTCCTGAACTTATTTACATCTACTATTATTGCTTTTCATTCTTTAGTCTGACAATACACCAAACTCCAACGCACCGCATAACCTATATTTTGATACTACTTGTTCAAATCAGAATCAATTTCTCAATTCATTTCATAGGATCCTCCTCTGAGAAAATATTAAAGGAAAGGAGAAATAAAAATATTAATTTTTCTGACTTACTATCTCTCTCTTTCTACCTTATTTCGACTATGTCAATTGTTGGGTGCACTTGTTCCTACATCTAGGCATTCCTTTTTACAGCCTACTTGAACCACCATTTCTTTAATTCTCATTAAACGTGGGAGAAGGTAAAATTCCCTTTATAAAAATTTGGCTATATGAGGAAATAAAATCCCGATATAAGGGAATTTTCAAGACTCTTATAATGCAATACATTATTTATTTCAGAATTCAGAATGTTGTTCTTTGAAATCAAGCGTCAATACACTCTCTATTTTAACTTTTTAAAATAGTAATTTTTCGGAGGTACTTAGCTCTTTATTTATATTTTTCATATTAATTAAAGAGCTATATATAATTTAAAATGAAGGGCAAAAAAAAATTTTGAAAAAAAAAAGTAAAATAAAGAGCTAAAATTAAAAAAAAATATATTGGAATGTGTCAACAATTTTACTCTTTAAATTTAAAAGATACGTTAAAAAAAAAAAAAATAAAGAGATTGTTGGAAATGCTTTAAAAAGAAATAGAAGGGAAAAAATCCCTAAACTTTGATGCTCTCAGTCAAAACAACCCTCCATGGGCCAAACCATAACTACATAAAAGGTTTTAAATTAATGTTTTTTCTAAAAGAATCCTGAATTTTCTTCTATATACAAAGCATATTCCCCCTTATACGATTCAAAAACTTTCTCAGCCTCTAATCTTTCATCTCTACTATTATTAACTATATAATATCAATTATTATTATTATTATTATTATTATTATTATTATTATTATTATTATTATTATTATTATTATTATTATTATTATTTTCACATTTGATTTAGTCAATTACATGTTTAAAATTTAGTTAATCCATATAAACCTCAACGTCTGCCTTTGAAATAGTGTTAAGCCACCGTTTATTAAAGATGTTTATATATAAATGAATAGTTTTTACATAAGGGGGTAAGTGGAAGAGATAAATATAAATAATGTTATAAACTAGATAGAAAAAAAGAAAAAAGTAGAGTAGTTAATAGACTTGTGTATATTATTAAGAAGCAATGCCTTATATTTATAGGGTCCAAAATAAGAGTTACAATTGAAATGAAATAGATCTTCTAAACTAGATAAGACTTATCTATATATTATGGTAATAATAAATAATCATCAATAATTATTTCATTATTTTACAACACTCCTCTTTTAATGATTATTTGTACAATAACTATCTTATTAAAACCTTGTTTGGCGAAAAAACCCCATGAGTTAAAAATGCCAACAAATGGGGAAAACAAAAGTACAAATAATTTGAAACAATAAAATGTTGCCTAGTTAAAATCGTGTCAAAAAATCCAATGGGACAAAACTTGATCGAAGGAAAAAGAGTACAACTATCCCCTGATTTTAATTATTGTATCAAGCTATTCATGTCTCGTACATTAATGTTTTCAATATTATAATTTTTGGTGAAATATGTCTCATGTGTGTCTTGTATAGTTTTTAGATAACGTTGACTTTATACGAGATATTTATCATCCTTTAATAATTGTGGTATCATGATGATTCAAAAAATAGCTCTTGTTATTCTTTTCAAGAATCTCATAAATATAAGAGTACCTTTTCGGTAAATACCTTGTAGGTTAAGGACATCATTGTAAAAAGAATATGGTTCATTAAAAACTTATTGGGAAAAACCATGTGAGAAAAAATCCTAATGAAGGAAAAGAGAATATATTATTCTTTTAAATACAATACAAAAGTTGCCTCATTAAAAATCTTGCCAGGAAAACTCAATTGAACAAAATAATGGTCAAGGAAAAAAAGAATACAACACGTATTTACTTCCACTCGTGATATTATCACTTGAATTATGCTTTAAACATATTAAATCCTTCAAAAATAATATCAAAACTATACAAGATAAATTATTTATAATCACATTTATTACATGCAAATCAAATTTCATGCATTATCACGTTAATGAAATAGAGTTTTGTGATTATATCCACCACATAATAACTTATCTATTTATACAAGTCTTTACGACATTTATTATGTAAAGAGTTGTACATTTCTTATTACAAATTTACCTTTTTCATTTTCATTTCGCATAAATATAAACCTTTAGGTATTCAAACTGCAGATCTAGAAACTTCAGGTTTCTTTAGTAAATTCAATTTTGGATTCCGTCCATTTTATTTGGCCAATCATTATTTCATCGATATATTTCAACACATTTATTTTGATTCCTTGAAATATGAAGAAGTACATCATGTGTAAAATTGTTGTTGACAACTTTTTCTTTTCTTGTTCGATTCTATTTATTTTCCTATAATGACATAACTTATTGAAATATCACAATTTCTATTATTTTAGATACATAAACCTCTTCAGGTTTTATAATTTGTTATATTTAAATACTCGTCAAAAGTACATGACTCCTTAATAAAATCATCTTTGTCAATTGCTCCATTTTCGTTTGGAATTTTTTATCTTAGAATCGAACACCATCACGCTTCAAACATGCTATAGATATATCAAATAATATGCTGTTAAATTGTCTTCCTATGATAGCAATTCGTGTTGGAACATTTAAAGTTGGTGTGTGAAATATTATTGATCTCATTGATCAGTAAATGTATTTGAATAATTTATCTTTCAAACTTCTTGTTCAAATTATTTTGAGTGTTTTATATAATGACACATTTTTACATTATTTTCAGTTTCTTAATTTCTCCCCTCAATGCTAAGAGAATTGTCTAATCAAAATTGACAATCAGTAAATTACGTTATCAAATATTACATATTTGAGACTACGCATTTCTTCTCAGTGTTCTTTAATTTCCATCTCAGTACGTTTTGATAGATCAATTTTACATATACTGCACTATTAGAATAATTAGATGAAAGAATTAGATTCCGATCAAAACCAATTATAACAAAGGAACTATAATATTGGTATGATTCGTAATAGCAGTCCCAAAAAAAGGGAGGAACTTTGTTCTCAATTAATTGAAGTTTAACAAATAATAGTGTTAAACAATTTATCAACATCCCAACTAATACTTATTAAGATGTTGAGATTTAGAATCACTAGCATTAAGAAGACGCAGTCTTAATTATATAATTCGAAAATTATGCTTCTAATTTAAAATTTGAGCAGTAACTTCGTAAATTTCATGTTACGAACAATATACAATCATCTAGTATATGTATCAAATCTATTATATAGAAATAATATTTAGGTAATCAACGTGGAGGATAATGGAGCCCATGTATCATCTTAATTAATTTCAGAAATATAGGGAATTCAATCCCTATTTTAACTAGTGACGTTAATGATTAATTTTCGATAAAGAGAACAAATAACGTATAGAAATATATTGGATTGAAAAATCTCCTGGTTCTTCATTTGATGCCCATTTGAATTTTTTATTTTGCATTATTGTTGATCCAGTGATGATCCAACTGATCATGCCAATCGCATTGAACTTCTGGTTCAATATAATATATACGTCGATGATTTAATTTCGAAGAATACGATAAAAGTTATATAACAATATATCATTCAAATAGACAAACTAATCAATGTCGTAATGGCATTAGTTATATTAAAATGTATATTTTTCGAAACATGTGTCATTTCAAGAGCACATTCTCTTGAATTATTGCTTCTTTAAGAACAATATATCAATATTTTTCTGGAATGTTGAAAATTATAATTCATGTTCTTCAATAGCGATAAATTAATATTCTTCTTGAATATTAATAATATAAAAAATTAGTTTCCTTTAAAATTTATAATCCAATATTAAGTTGTTTAATTTGTGTTTCTTCAAGAACACACACACACATATATAAGCAATAAACATATTATTATTTAGAATAATAAATTATGTAAGATTTTACTTTTCATGAGTAAAAATATAATTTATGTTAAATTTTATTTAATTATATTCTTTAGACGCAAGTAAAATATAATTAAAACATTAATATATAAAAACATATGCATGAATAGATACGTATAAAAATCGAGTAATTTAATTAGTTATTTTACATAGATATAGATCGATATTCTTTTAGAATATTGAAATCGTAATATCATGCTTTTCTGAAGCAATTAATATTTTTCTGTAATATAAATAATGTTGTACTATTTTAAGAGTAACAACGAATTATTATTTAAAAACACGAACTTTTCGGGAGCATATTTGCCGAGTTGCGCTTCTTCAAAAGCAATTATATTATTTTAGAATATTAAAAATATTGTGCTATTTTAGGAGTACCAACAAATCATTTGTCATAGAGAGACATCAAAATACTAAATTTATAATTATAATATGTATTAACAAAAATATGGACGTAATAATTAATCGAACAATAAACAAGAAATTAACAATTATATACATCATGCGGAATTTTTGATGAAAACAATAACAAAAATCATGGAATCAATTAGTGTTGCACGAATTTCAATTATTGATTTGCCTATTGCATTAAACCCAACTAGAAGGTCCCATGATGATTAGAGGCAATATATTTCAACATCCAATGCTCCAAATACTCACCTTTTATATCTGAAAAATCTCTTTGTGAATTAGATAACATGCGAGCAAAAGTCTAGTCACAAAAACCTAAATGCAATACATGTACTTTTGTTGAATATTAGTTAGTTTACAGTGTTGTTAACTCAAATTTTAATAGATTTTATTAAAATTATGTTCCCAATATAGTTAATTACACTGGAGTTCAATGAACTTTCAGCTTAGTTGCAATTAGGTCACTAAATTTTAATTTGAAGCAATAAATTCACTAAACTTTAATTTAAAAGAACTGAACCAATCTGTTTGGATTCCATTAAAATGCGTATTGAAATTTACCGTCATCTATTAAATCAAACTATTCATATACACAACCAAATCAGCTCCCTTTGAATTTCTTTCATGTTGGATCTAAATCTCTCACAGAGAAAGAGAGAGAGAGAGAGAGAGATGCTCCATGTCAAGTACATCTTAAATCAAGTTATTTTTATTGCATGAATCTGTTGAACTAAGCATATACTGTATTGTTGACTTTTGTATACGTCTATTATTTGATTTTTCATGTAACAAGTTCATCCCCATTTTTAAAAAAATTATTTTTTTCGAACTCATTTTTAATTACACATTTTATGCATTCACATTTTCTTTTTCAATCACACAATTCGTTTTAATTTTATCAAATTTACTATAAATTTGAGTTTTAACTAAACCAAACATGGTTGAAATCTACCTTCATAATATTAGGTCCTGTCTTTTCACTATAATACTAATGTCTTTGCTTGAACTATGACTTTTAACTAAACCAAACGGGGTTGAACTGTGCATTCGTAATACATTTTCTTGTCAAGTGGGACACATTTTGCCACTCCACTTGGGATATTAAGAAATATTGTTTTCTAACAGGCTAATAATGCAGACTAATATAACCAAAACAACAATTATTAGCATAGTAATATAACCAAAACAGCATTAAATTGATTGTTTTGGTGATGAGTTCACATAGCACGTTATAACGTGATTAGCTTGAATTTAATTTGCTTTCTTGAAGTAGGGACCCATTAGTTGAATATAAGAAACAATGCACGTGATGATATTATTGTTCTAACCTATTCCTACAACTTGCATAATTGATTATGTCGTCATCAGCCTCTTTAAGGACCACTTAATATGTTCGACAAGCAACATATGATGGTCCTCAACTTTGAATTTAGTAGATTTTTTAAAACTTATGAATTCTCATAAATTTCAAGAGTTCTAATAGAATTTCACATAGATTTAACAAATTTTGTATTTAATAGATTTTAATGGATCTTATTGTTAGAAAAATAAATATGCATTTAACCTATTAAATTTAGTTGAATGAATTTAGGAGTTTGAAATACATGTATTATTAATTAATATGCACCTAGTTAATTGTGGTTCATGTATGCATGTATTGTTAATTAATGTGTGCCTAGTAAAGTGTGGTGCATGTAGTAGAATTAAATTGAAGGGATGAACTTATGTGATAGGAAGTCTTATAAATACTTATGTAATCTTGAGTTGAAGATAAGTCCACAATTGAATAGAAAATCATTTTCTCCCCCAAGCACAGTTCTATTTCCTACACTTATGTCTATGATAAATTCATGTAATTTCTTAATAGATCATCAAAAAAATTTAAAAATCCTAACTTTATATTTAGAAAATAAAATTGATTACATCATAGTTTGATGCAGGAAGTTCACGACTTTGACATTTTAAAAAAGTGATTTCATCAATCTAGAAAATCAAGCAAATAAATATAAACTTTAAAAATCAGTTCAGTGTGGAAAATTGAAGAAATAATAATAATAATAATAATAATATATAAAATCAAGCAAAGCACGTTTCTGGCAAGAATTTATAATATTTTTAAAATATGTAAAATTACTTTTTGCTTATACATTTTGTCAGCCTCACATATTTGGCAAGAGTTTATAATCTATTTATAATCAATCAAATTACGTTTTATCAAAACATTTCATGAGTCCCAAAACCCACTTATCCATCACTTATTCTTATTTACTTATAATTTGATTGATTTATAACAACTCTTGAACCTACTTTAAAATATCAAAAAATTAAAGTCGATTCAATTTGAAAATGAAATTATTTTCATTATAATGTAGAATATTACAAACAAAATATGCACTGAATTTTTTATGATTAAAAACATGTTTGGGAGGTGAATAAAATTTTAAATGCTTAATAAACTAATTAATTTATCATTCTTAGTTGCCTAGAATAAAAATTCAATTTCGATTCCAAATTCCAAGTTCCAGTAGAAATGAAAATTCAATTCCTCATTTAATTTTCTCTCCCACTTTGAATTTTTGAATGAGAATTGAAAATGATATACTTGTTACTACTTATTTTTATTTCTTGCTTAATTTAATTTCTTTTATGTTTATCATGTATTAAAAAATTACTTTATATTTGTGTGTTCGAAAACCCTTTGAATTTCAAAGTTCAAATTGGAATTCCTAAAGAGCCTTATATTTATATATTTGCCGAGTTGAAATCCACATCCACATGTTATTTGGATGGGTTAATTACACTGGACGTCACTAAGGATCCATTCAACTTTTGTTTCAATTTTGAGTTTTGAGATAATTGAGCTTTCTACTCTGAGGATCTAATTTAAGATTATTAAAAATACTTTAGGTTTATCATTCTAAAAAACAATTTCTTATAACAGAAAATTAGAAGATATATACTTTTGATTTGAAATTTTGAGAAAAATTGTTTCATAAACATTTCACTTCATAAAATTGATTATTTAGTAAAATAGAATAATATTGCGTTAACATATTATCAAGTAATATGTACATTTTAAAGTTAGTAAATCTTACATTTTTTATTTTTTATTTTTGGAATAGAAGTAAAATAAAAATAAATAATAAATTTAGTTGGCAAAATACAGAAAATAGAAAATAAAAATTAATTCGTAGAATGAGAATTTTTATCTTTGTTCATTTAAATATATATTTTTTTAATATTTATGTATATATATGACCACTAAAAACGTGAACTATTTTAATCTTTAGAAATTTAAATTTTATAGAATTTTAATTTTCAAAAAAAATTTATATTTTAGAAATTTTTTTTTTCAATTTTATATTTTAGAATGTATCAAATTTATATTTTTTCTTTTTGAATTTTGTATATATAAATTTTTTAAAATTTTATGTAATTTTTTATAAAATTTAGTATTTATATAAATAAGATTATATTTTAAATGTTCATTTTTCATATTTTGAGTGTTTTCAAAGTTTTCACTAAAAATATTCAGGACTTCAAAATTTTGTTTTTCAATTTTATGTTATAAATTTAATTTTGTTTTCAAAAATGCATTTTCAAAGATGCCAGACCAAACTAGTTTCGAATAAAAATTGAAAATAGTTTGAATACAGCAAATTAAACGCACCCTAAACTTTCACCCTATTATTGGGCTTCAATTTTAGAGTAATCAAGTCGGTTAATTTTAATTTAAGAACTATCGAATAGCTTCGTCCGAATTCTATTAACATGCCCGCCGAAGTTCACTGATATGTCCGTTAAAAGTGATAGCATGCCAATGTGTCCATCCTATTCAACAAATTCATAAGGTCACTAAAATTTTGCTCGAGTTGCAATTGGGTTACTGAACTTTGACACTAGCTGCATTCGAGTCACTAAACTTCAGTTGGGAGTATTAAGTCATAAATCAAGTAATCGCATCGCGACACATATGATAGGCTTTCTTAGGTATTTTCTAAATAAACTATTTCTTCTAACTTTTGTTAATGTATTTACAACACCTACTAGTGACCAAAAAAAAAAAAAAAGTTTCAGAAACTCAAATTTGTAAAATTTCAAATTCAATCAATAGTAAAATAACTTGATTTTAAATGATAATAACAACAATTGATTTTATATTTTTAAAAAAATCCCACATTAGAGAAACATGGATTTTTTCAAAAACTCAAATCCAGGAAAATAGCATGATGCAGTAAAAGAGAATAATAACACGATACAATAAATCTTTTAAACAAAAACAACGTCCACAAAAAAACTTAATATGATACCCATGGTGGAAAATATAGAGAAGAAATGGAGTAGAGACAAGAATAATATCACAATAATGCAACAACAAAAATAATTAACACCATAAACTTGATAAGAACAAGATCAAATGCTCGAACGATCTCATGGGATTGATTGAGATGTTTAAGGATTTTCGCAAGCAGTTCGTAGGATTATATCAAGTCTTGTAAATGATCTAGCATTAAAGCAAAAGTGCGACCCTCCAAAACTTTAAGAACACAATGAAGAAAAGTGTATGAATGTGAATTAAGAATTTGATCTTTAATAATGGAATGAATATGGATTACAAATGTTTCTCACATATTGTTTGGCTAGAAATGCATCACCTATATATAGGCCACTACCAATGTGCACGAATTGGTGCCAAAAAAAGTTGAAAAGTCACCACAATTCGGAGTTGCAACAGTAGGAAATCGACCTCCAACGGTCAATTTTGTATAACTATGCGACTGCATAGTATTAATCTATGCGATAGCATTGAACAAAGTTTTGCCTCTAATACCTTTTTGTTTTTTCTTCATATATTAGTCATTCCATTTCATTTTTTCTTGAATGTTGAACAATATTTCAACAATCCCTCACTTATTCAAAATTCGAGAAAAAATTCTCATACTCAAATCATATGACACTCATGCATAAGAATTAGATATCTTTCATTTTGAATCTAGTCATAGTGTAATCCAAACAATGCAAAATCGAAATCAAAGGTAGTCATAGCTTTGAACAAGTTATTCCATATGACAATATCGGCTCGAACACACACACAAGTACTACATGTTCTCAAGTTCCTCATAACTCGCTTAGTACTGTTATAGCCTTGCACTCATCCTACTCAACAAACTTTTAGTAGAGAAACTCCAACTCTCAATTGAGGTGGCACCACCTTGAAATTTGTTTAGGTGAAAGCTCTTCCATTACCTTTGTTACTTTTAAAAGTAATTGTGTTTTAACACTGAACTTCATTAAGAGTTTTAATGCTCAACCTTCATTTCAGTAACAACCAACATTATTTTACTTAGGATAAGGTTATTGCGGATTTGAATAATGCTGAAACCATCCCATATGTCAAATGACTTGTTTTTACCCTTTGAACCCGTGAATTACCTTTTGAGTAATGACGGGTAGGATTGTCGTCATTGGTGGACCTTTATTACGAAAGGAGTTTCAACCCCATCTTACTCAAAGTAGATGTCACTAAATCTCTATTTAATGGTTTAGTTAAAGGATCCACTAAATTTTCAATTGACTTCACATAATTTAGGGAAATTATTCCATCTTTGATTAATTTCCTTATGTAGTCGTGTCTTAGACTCATATGTCTAGAATTCCCATTGTATACCTCATTGTATGTTTTTGCTAACGTGGCTTAACTATCACACATGATTGGTATTGAAGATATATTCTTCGATCCCAAATGTATCTCATAGAAAATATCCTTAAGCTACTCAACATCTTTCTCAGTATTCGATAGTGTCAGAAATTCAGATTCCATGGTTGAGTGTATTATACATGTTTGTTTCTTTGATCTCCAAGAAACAGCACCTTCTCCAAGAATAAATATCCAACTTGAGGTGTATTTATTTTCACTCGTGCTAGATATCCAACTAGCATCGGTAAATCCCTCCAATACCGTTGGGAATTTATTATATTGTAGACCCAAGTTTTTGGTTTTCTTTAAATATCCAAAAACTCTCCCAATAGCCTTCCAATGGTCGTTACTTGGATTGCTAGTAAACATGCTAAGTTTACTTATTGCATAGGCTAAGTCCGGTCATGTGCATTGAACTACATACATAAGACTTCCTATAGTGCTTGCATATTCCAATTGAGCAATCGCCCTTTCACTATTCTTTACAAGTGTCAAATTTGGATCGATTGTGGTACTATATTCCTTTAAGTTCAAGTGTTTGAACTTATTTATTACATTCTCGATATAATGTGATTGACTCAAATGGTAACCCCCACAAGTTTTTGTGACTTTGATACCCAAAATATTATCTACATGTCCAAGATCCTTCATTTTGAATGTGGAAGATAGAAACATCTTTGTTTCTTCTATACCATCCATGTGATTACTCATAATCAACATGTCATCAACATATAAGCATATAAATGTCACATAATTTTCACATATTTAGAAATATAAACATTTATCTATACTATTATGTTTAAACCTAAAAGATACAATTGTTAAGTCAAACTTTTCATGGCATTTTTTAAGTGCTTGCTTCAAATCATATAAAGATTTCACCAACTTACATACCTTATATTCATTCTTGGTAAGGCAAACCTTTTGGGTTGTTCTAAATAGACATTCTCATCGAGATCTCCATTTAGGAATACCGTCTTGACATCCATTTGATAAACATACAAGTCATATATTGAAACTAAAGCTAATAATATCCTAATCGATGTTATTCTAGCAACTAGTGCATAAGTATCAAAATAGTCGATTCCTTCCTTTTGTCGATATCATTTTGCTACCAATCTATCCTTGAAAGTATTTAGGGATCTATCAACATTATATTTTCTCCTAAATACCTATTTGCATCTAATAAGTTTGGATCCCGGTGGTAAGTCAACAAATTACCAAGTATTATTGGACATTATCGAATCCATTTCGTCCTTAATTGCATCCTTCCAAAAGATGCTGTCACGTGAAGCCATAGCTTCTTTATAAGTCTTAGGGTCGGTTTCCACTTGCAGAACAAAAAAAATTATTCTCACAACATTCAACTCATTTCTCTCGACTAAGTAAAAAGAGATAAATTGAGAATCGATTTCATCCAGTCTCAAAGGCTTCTCAACCCGAATTCTATTGCTTCTTCGTAGTTCACTAGATTCATCAACATCTTTAAAAGACATTTCATCACGTGTTCCACATGAGCTAAGGACATATTTAAGATTTTCCCTCAATTCATTATTCGAAGATAACGAATCCTCAAAGAACTCCACGTCGTTGGATTCGATAATCACATTGGACTCCAAATTCAGCAATCTATAAGATTTGCTATTATTCGCATATCCCACAAAGGCACATTTAATGCCTCTTGGATCCAATTTGGTTCTATTCGGATTTGTGTTGTTGCAATAAGCAAGACACCCCCACACTTTGAAGTATCCAATGTTTGGTTTTCTTCATTTCCACAATTCATAAGGAGAAACCTTATTATATTTCGAAGGAATCCTATTACGTATCCTACACGCATTTGATAAAGCTTCACCTCACAAGTTAAATGACAACTTAGCATGAATTAGCGTGGCATTAACCATTTCAACTACTTTCAACTAAACCATTTTGTTCGGGTGTCCTAGATGTGGAACATTAGTGAATAATTCCATGTTGTTCACAAAACAAGTTAAAATTGCTGAAAAAATATTCACCACCTTTATCACTTTTTAAGGTTTTAATTTTCCTTCCTAGATAATTTTCAACCTCATTTTTGTATACTTTAAACATATCAAAAGCTTTACCTTTATGCTTTATCAAGTAAACATTCGTATATCTAAAAAAATCATCAATAAAGGTAATAAAATACATATTTTCACCTCTAGTTAACATGCCATTCATTTCACATATATCTATATGAATAAGTTCTAAAATATTAGAAGTCCTTTTCACACTATGATAAGGCATTTTGATCATTTTAGATCTACACATATCTTGCATTTACTTTCATTATTTTCATCATATGAGATCAATTCACAATTTTTCATGTATTTCATGGTACTTATTCCAACATGACCTAATCTAGCATGTCATAATGAAAATAAATCTATAACATAAGCAAAATCAGTTTTATTCAATTCATTGTCAACAATACATAATTTGACCATTTCTTCACAAGAATAACATTTTCTAACAATTTGTTCTTTAAGGAATAATACAAGTTTTCCGGACTTGAATACACTTTTAATGCCTGATTTGTCTAAAAGATTTCCACTAACCAAGTTCCGATTCATATAAGAAACGTGAAATACATTTGTTAGAGTAACAGTTTTTCCAGACATGAAGATATCAACATTTCATTTGCCAATTACTTTGGACCGCACTTCGTTACCCATTTGAATCTCTTGGCTTCCATCCATCTCATGATATATTTTGAACAAGGATTTATCATATGATATATGTATGGTTGCACAAGTATCATACCACCACCCGAATACTTTTCCTTTGATAGCATTTATTTCACTTATGATGGCCACTATTTTGTCATCTTGGATGGAATTCACTTTATCCTCGGAGTTGTTTTATTTTCAGTGTCTACATTCCTTAGCGCAGTGACTAGATTTTTCACAAACAAAACATTCTCCTTTAATCTTCTTCTTGGACTTGTTAAAGTTCCTTGAAGGCTTCCTCTTGTTGAACTTTGTAGGCAAACTGGATTTTTCAAGAGCATTTGCCTTGGAAGTTCCTTCCAAAGAGTTTTCATTATTGTCACGTAATCGGGATTCTTCCTCAATTCGAAGATGTTTTTGCAATTGTTCCAAAGAATAATCTTCGGAATTATGCATTATTTTCTTCCAGCATCCTTTCCAAGTCCCCGGGAGTTTAGCAATTATAACACACACTTGAAAAGTCTCCGAGATTTCAGTCTTCACTGCCTTTAATTTGTTGACAATCACTTGCAACTCATGCACTTGGGGAAAAAGGGGAATATTTTCTAAGAATTTAAAATCAAAAACTTTTTTGTACCTTCCTCTTCCACTTTTTATTTACTTTCCAATGCATTCCATATTTCTTTTGCTGAAGAAGTGTTGGTATATAGATCATACAAGCGATCTGACAAAGCATTCAAAATATGACCACGACAAATCAACTCATCTTCTTGGCATTTTTGTCTCTCAGCCTTGATAGCTTTGGTTTTTCCATTTGTTGGTTCCGGCAAAGGAGCTAATTATGGATCAAGAATGTAGAAGATCTTCAATGCCATTAATAGGAATTTCAACTTGTCTTGCCATCGTGTGCAGTTTATCTCGTCAAACCGATCCAATCAAACCAGATCTTGATTCATAAGTTTGATGGTGGCCATGGTTGTCTCGTTCTCCATCGCAGGATAAACTATAGTTTGAGATTGTTGGAAAATATGGAGGAAAATGGAGTAGAGACAAGAATAATATCACAATAATGCAACAACAAAAATAATTATCACCAAAAACTTGATAAGAACAAGATTGAAGGCTTGAACGCGTAATCCCTGTCCTCAAACTACATTTGCCTCCTCTCGAAATTGATTGAGATGCTTAAGGATTTTGACAAATGGTTCGTCGGATTATATCAAACTTTGTAAAGGATCTAGTGCTAAATCACAAGTGTGACCATCAAAAACTTAAAGAACATAATAAAGAAAAGAGTATGAATGTGAATCAAGAATTTGATCTTTGATATTGGAATGAATATGGATCACAAATGTTTCTCACTTATTTTTTGGCTTGAAATGCAACACCTATATATAGGCCACGACCAATGTGCACAAATTGGTACCAAAATAGGTTGAAGAGCATCCGCAATTCGAAGTTGCAACAGTAAGAAACCAACCTCCAGTGGTCAATTTTGTATAACTATGCAACTACATAGTATTAATCCATGCGACAGCATAGAACAAAGTTTTGCCTCTAATACTGTTTTTGCTTTTTCTTAATATTTATTCATTCCATTTCATTTTTTTTCGAATGTTGAACAATATTTCAACAACCCATATATCATACGACACTGAATGTGCCGAAGATATCAGAATAAATAGTCATCTTTATGAGAACATCAACATGGGAAGGGGCCAATAATGTGCATAATTGAAAATTGTAAAGTCCCACTAACTCTTAATGAAGCCACCTAAACTGCTTTGTTGTCTACATCTTTCCCATTGTTAATTTCTTCCTGTAAATGATTTGCCAGGTGTACTTCAATCTGCATCTGATAGTGTGAATTTTTGAATTATGATATAAATAGCTACTGAAGTTTGTAAAAATTTTCAAGTTGGTGTACAACGTATTTTTTTTTTTTTTTTACTTATTTTGTTACAAAATTTAATTATCGTTGTATCATTGGTTAGAGTTTGGTGACCTAATTGCAAATGCATTGAAATTTCAGTTACTCGATTACAGTTGGGGTGAAAGTTCATTGACTTCTAGTGTCATTAATTTGTTGGCCTAGATGGACACGTTGACATTGCATTAGTTTTAATAGATGTTAGTGAATTTCAATATGCATTTTAATAGAATCTGAACGGATTGGTTCGGTTGATTTTAAATTAAAGTTTAGTGACTTGATTGCTTCAAATTGAAATTTAATTACCCAATTGCAACTAAGATGAATGTTCATTGACCTTCAATGTAATTAACTATATTGGGGACGTCTAAATTTTAATAAAATCTATTAAAATCTAAGTTAACGACCTTGTAAACTAACTAAAATTCAACAAAAGTTAATGAATCATGTGCCTATTAATTATATCTCTATATGTGAATGGGGGTAAAATGAACTGGATCGGGTTTGGAATATCTTGTCTTGAAGTTTAAAATTTTTAGTTGGTAATAAATTTATTATTTATATTTTACCTCTTCAACTTAACCCCTTATGTAAAAATTATTCATTTATATTAAAACATGTTTAATATAAACAGTGGCTTAACACGATTTAATTATTTATCTCATTTTATCTTAACTTTCGTATGTTACCTTTATATTTATGCTAGATTTTCAATTATTTTTCTCATTTTTCTTTTTTCTTTGTTCTACTTTCTACTTTTAATTAGAACTTTTATTTTAACTAACAGAAGTTTTACATTTTGTCTGTTTGGCATAAAATAATATGGTGACAAGAATACTCTATTCCGTTTTTGGTATTATGATTAGAATTATTTAAGATTCTAAAATTAACGTGGTGTAGACAATTAAAATTAGAATAAAATGTAACTTAATTCAATCCATCTATAAAATGGAAAAGCAAAAAACTTGTGGAAAGGAACAAAAAATAAGACCATTAGATGAGGAAATGGACAAAATTATAATTTATTTCACAGTATCATGCAATGAGATTCAAAATGAACTAATTTATGAAACTACAAGTTAATAAAACTTGAGTTATTCATTAATGTTGTAAATATAGTAATATTTATAAATGACTTTTATGTCACTACAGTCCTAATCATTGTGATTGTTGTATCCATTGTAACCTTTATTTTTCCCTATAATATGAAGTTTTTGTTTTTAATAAAACACACAAGTTTATTGACTTATCTCCATTTTTCTCTCTTTTCTTTCTAATTTATAACACATTTGTTAGCTCGATTCCTCCAAATCGAAGTAAATTAGTTTGAATGTAATAATGTTTATAAACATAATCATCATCACATGCACCAAAATTAAGTTGATGACATGTTTATTTTTTTGATGTACATTGCATCACAACAATGTTGCCTATTCTCTGCTTTCGTTTATATGCATATTAATTCAAATTTCGTTTGTATGTGTAATCTGTACACATTAATTCATGGTTTATTAAGTATATTCATGATTTACCATTAATTCATGCCTTTTGATTCGTACACAATCAATTCTAGCACATATTATTTACGTATTGATTCTGACCATATTAGTTCTACTTTTAATTTTTGGATATGTGAAATTCGCATGTATGTTTGATATCTTTACATGTTGGTAAAAGATCTAGTCAATAAATTATTTTGTTAATTTTGTTAACTTCTATATATGAAGATTTTTTTTTCTAACGCATATTTGGTAACTAACTTTTATATATAAATTAATATTTTATATGTATGATAATTAATATTTTTAATTTGATCAAATAACTTTCGATGTCATTTTTTTAAATTGATAATTTATCACATTATTGCTCCCGGAGAAGCACAACACTGCAAATATTAATATTTTATTAGAAAGCATACTTCTTAAGAGTAAATATTTTTGAATAATAGTTTTTTGGTGCTCTTGAAGTAAGACAACATTATTAATATTTTAAAAGAATATTGATTGCTCCAAAAGAGCATGATATTACAATATCAATATTCTTGTAGAATATTGATCGATTTTACTTAATTGCTCCTGAAAAGCATAATTAAGTAAATTCTAACATAAATTATATTTTTACTTTTGAATAGTAAATCTTTATATAATTTATATTTTAAATAATAATATGTTATAGTTCCTGAAGAGTATGACATTAAAATTCTAATATTTTAAAAGATATGTTTGATATATTGCTCTTAAATAAGCATTAATAAATATAACGTACTCCCTAAATAGAACATATTTCAAAAAATATATAATTTTGAATGTGTTTACTCCTAAAGGAATGCATACGACTTATGTGGACATTGATTCTTATATGATTATATCAATAACTCTTGTATTTTATTGTTCGGCATGTCCCATAATATCATCACTGGATAAATAATGATGTAAAATGATAATTCAAAGGGATATTTAGTGAAGAACCATAAGATTCTTTAATCCAATGAATTCGTATATGTTATTGAAAATGGATCATTTATCATCACGAGCTAAAATAGGGATTGAATTCCCCACATTTCTAAAAATTATTTAGGGTGATATATTAGTCTCATCACTCTCCATGTTGACCATCTAAACACTATTTGCATCTAAAAAACTTGATACATCTACTAGATGATTGAATAATGTTCACAACCTGAAATTTGCGAAATTAATATTCAAATTTTAAATTATGAGCATGATTTTCAAGTTATATAATCATAATGACATGTCTTATTAATACTAGTGATCCTAAATCTCAAACTTTAAAAAGTATTAGTTGAAATATTGTTAAACGATTTAACATTATTGCTTGTTAAATGCCTTAAATTAAATGAGAACAAAATACTTCTCATTTCTATCAGCGAATTGATACTACACATCATGTCAATATCATAGTTCTCACTATTATAATTGATTTATGGTCAGAACTTAACTTTTCCATCTAATTATTAGTGCAATTTATATAAAATTAATTCATCCCGATGCACTTAGATGAAAAGTAAAGAGTATTGAGAATAAATGCGTAGTTTGAACCATTTATCTTAAATGAATGATATTTCATAACACAATAAAATTAATGGTTGTCAATTTGATTAGACATGCTCTCAACATTAGGAAGAGAAATTAAGAAGTTGAAAATAAGATATAAATGCATCCTTATCCTAGAATAAGATAATTTGAACCAGAAGTTCGAAAGATAATTTATTTAGATGTATTTACTGAAAAGAGATATCGATAATATCTCACGCACTAGTTTTAAATGCTCCAATACGAATTGATGGCATAGTAAGACAATTCATTAATATTATATTTAATATATCTATGGCACGCTTGAAATGTGAAGGTATTCAATTATAATACAAAAAAATCTCTAATCCAAAATGATGCAATTACCAAAGAAGGTCCTATTGAAGAGATGTATGCTCTTGCTAAGTATTTAAACAAAACAAATTATAAGACCGAAGAAGAGGTTCAAGTGCCTAATGACAAAGAAACAAATAAAATCAAAAAGAAGAAGTTGTCAATAACACTTTTTCCCATTATGTACTGCATCATATTTTGAATAGAGAGAAATCGAAATAATGATTGGCCACATAAAATGATGCAATCATACTAAAATTGAACTTATTGGAGAAACCTAAAGTATCTGAATCTACAGTCTAAACAACTAAAGATGTATACTAATGCGAATGAAAATGAAAAATGTAAAATTGTAATATGAAATATACGATCATTTACATAATGAATTTTGCGAAGATTTGTATAAATAGGATAAGTTATCATGTGTCAAATGTAATCACAATTATCTACCTTGTTAGTTTGATAGTGCTAGAAATTTGATATGCATGTAATAAATGAGATTATGGTGAACTTATCTTATTCCCTTTTTTTTATTCCCATTTAGGGTAAAGAATACATTTTTGAATAATAGATTGATGGAGAATGTGTGGTTAAAAAATTAAGAAAAATGTTTGAGTTTGCTTGTGATATTATTTTATTGAAAAATGGTTGGTTGAAAATAAGTTTTAAAAAAATGAATTTTTAGCCCTTGTTTGAGCCTCGTTTTCAATAATATATTCTTCTTCTAACTCATTTTCAATTACATATTTTCTTGATAAAATAATATTACACGCAAACTTAAAACTTTTTCCTACTTTTCAATCACATATTTTCAAAAATTCACTATTCCAAAATCTATTTTTATCAAATAATGGTGATCAAAGTAGGGCATAAATTTTACATTATTCTTGAAGAATTTAATATATCTTATGCATAATTCAAGTAATATTATCATGAAAGAGAGTAAATGTGCGTTGATACATTAGGTTATCTTGGCAACATTTTTAACGAGACAACTTTTGTAACGTGCTTAAAAGAATAATGTACTTTTTTCTTTCTTTAGAATTTTTCTTACGAAGTTCTTAATGAGAAATATTCTTTGTATACTGAATGTCCATATCATACAAGATATTTAACCATAAAATAATACTCTTATATGTATGAGACTCTCGAAGAGATTAACAAGAGTTATTTTTTCGAAGGGTAATAAGTACAAAACGTCATTACCTTTCAATGATATTGTTCAAAATGTTCATACCTTTCATTGCATTTTCACCTCTATTTCACATTTTATTGCGGAAAAAGTCATTTTCATCCAATTTTTCAATTAAAAAATGTAAAATGACAAATACCCTTCTATTTAAATAAAACAAAAAGAAAAAGAAAGATAGAAGAACAAATTGCAATTGTACTTCCAAACTTTTTTTAAAAAATACAAATGAATTCAAATAAATTATTAAAAAGATAATTAGCACAAACGTCCATACCCTTCAATATTATTGGTCAAACGTTCCTATCTTTCATTTCTTTGTCATTTTCACAATATATTGTGAAAATCATCAATTTCATATGTTTTCTCAATTAAAAACTGTAAAATGATAGATATATCATTCTATTTAAATAAAACAAAAACAAAGATAAGAAAAATAAAGAACAAATGGTAACCACACTCTGAAATTTTTCAAAAAAGCGAAAATAAATAAGTAAAAAAGGAAAGTGGTTTTTTTTTTAATTTTTTGATTATTTATTTGAGATTTATTGTACTTTTTGGAAAAGATTAGGAGTATAATTGTAATTTTTTCTTTATTTTTCTTTAATTTTTATTTTTATTTAATTTAAATAGGAGAACATATTCGTCATTTTACAATTTTTAATTGAAAAATGAATGAATATGATGATTTTCACAATGAAATGTGAAAATAAGAGCTAGAATTCCAAAAAAATAAAAATAAAAGGTAAGAAAATTTTGCACATGAATATTAAAATGTAGGGACGTTTTGTCCAAATTACCTTTTTAATAATTTATTTGGACTCATTTGTAGTTTTTTAAAAAGTTTAGGAGTATAATTACAATTTGTTCTTTAATTTTTCTTTTCTTTTCTTTGATTTGTTTAAATGAGAGGATATATTTGTCATTTTACATTTTTTTATTGAAATATTGGATGAAAATGACATTTTAGCAATGAAATGTGAATATATGGGTAAAAATGTCAAAAAATGAAAAGTAGGAACGTTTTAGACAATTACATTGAAAGATAAAGAAAAATTAAAGAAATATCATATTACTACAATCATTAAAGATTGATAAATATTTCGTATGAAGACAATATTATTTTAAAATATTTATGTACAAAATATCAATGTTAAAGACAATTTATACAAGACATAGATCGCTTGATATGAGAATTGAAATCAGGGAAAGTAGCTATACTCTTTTTCCTTCATCAAGTTTTGTTCCACTGAATTTTCTTGACAAATATTTAATGAGGCAACATTTTATTACTCCAAATTATTTCTATTTTTTCACTTATTGGAATTTTTTTCACATCGAGTTCTTGCCAAATAATGTATTAATGAGATAATCGTTGCGTGAATAGTTGTTCAAGGGGAGTGTTGTAAGTATAGAAGTATTTATAAATGACTTCTATAACCCTACTATTCTTGTCATTATGATTATTGTATCACTTGTAATCCTAATTTTTCCCTATAAACAAGGAGTTTTGGTTCTTAATAAAACACACAAGTCTATTGACTTCTCTTTATTTTTCTCTCTAATTTATATCAATTTAATGCATTTTTTTCAATTTCAATTCATCTTTATAAAAATGTTCTAAACCACAATTTTGTGATCATTTATTATTTATTGGCAAACAAAAAGTTGTAAGTCAAATGAGAAATAGTCTATGTTTATTTCTGACTCATAAAAGAGAATTTATTTTGAAACAGCAAATCTCATGGGTGGTCTTTATAGTCTTGTAAAAATAGAGGTTTCTCTATGGTCACAGTCACAACCTCATGGACTCAACATGTGAAATTTCATAATTGGTGAATGGTATGCAGGAATTAAACCCCAAAACTTTTCATGCTCTGGTAAAATTGGGTGCCCACCTATTTATTTGCTAAATATTAATAAAATTAATTAGAAATCCTTAAAAGGGACTAAGAACCAACATGTAAACATCAAGAATCGGCTAGTTAGGTCAAACTGCCAACAAGTTGAACTGGTTCACCTCATTTTTTTAATTTTATAACACCGTTGGATCTCGATTCAACCACGTCGTTTTACCTTTTTCAAGTCATACTTGACCTGGTTTTTTTAAACATCAGGTAAAACACTTCATCTGAAGTATTTGCTCAAACTTACATTTTGTTCTTCCCTTGAAGCTGCAGAAATATAACATATTACTCGTGGCATCGTTACAGCTGAGAATGATTTAATAATTTACGGAACTTGGAGTTAATGTGTTTTTAACATTCATGATATCCGTTCACCTAAATCTTGATATTTTATGTTTTTCAAGTTTATTTAGGAAATTGATTCTCTTCTAAACAAGTCTTGAACTTTACTCGAAAAACTCTTGCAAACTCCTTGGGATCTCATGTATAAAGGAGAAGAAAAAATATAAGCCAAATAAATAAATGTATAAATAAAAATAAGAAGAATACCTTCTCTTTTTTTTTTCTTTTTTTTTATATGCCATTTCAAACCCGCCAAAATGAAGATAATCGTGAAAAATCGTAATTACCATATTTTATTATTACATATTTTAAAATATCAAAGTGTATCATAATTCAAGATCCTTATATATATATATATATATATATATTTGGTAGCATAGTCTCCCTCATTAATAACTCTTCTAATAAAGAAAGAATAAATCATGGATTCATAAATCAGTTCTGCTAGAGGTACATCACCTCATACCTAAGGGTGTCCATAATGGATAATGACGAGGTGCTTGACACACGCATGGGCCCATAGTTGAGGTGTCAATGGTGAGGCGCCGGGTGTCTAGGTGTCCATAATGGACACCCTTAGGTACAATGTGATGTACCTTTAGCATTTTTGTTCATAAATTCATAATTTCCTCCACATATTTTCGATCACAACCACATTTTACATGTAACAATAGGTCACATTCATCACTTCGTAATAGGGAAGTGTTTGAAACTCATAAAGATATGTTTGTATCATTTAATGATTTGTACAATTTTGTGACAGCATATATATGTGGTTCCTTGTAATCATTCTGAGATTCATATTATAAGTTATATGTGACCATGATATTTAAGCATCTACATAAAGTTAATGTGTGACCAATAATTTTACACAATGAAATTATTTTAGTATTTATATTGTTCACAAAATTGTGATATTTATATTAATGTGATGTATTCACGTGACATGAAAATTGTGACTTGATAATATGTGTGACGTTAAAATGAAATATAGTAACTTGTGAGTTTTCGAAATATAAGGATAAAAAGTTGCTGGAATATTTTTAAAGAGTTTATAAATATGAGTAAAACATAGGCTGGACTCTCATTATTGTCGTAACTTGATTTTTCAAATATTTATAGCCTCTTTGAGCCCCATTTTTTTGGGGCAAAATTGCATTTTAGAATAGATATTTAATGGAGAATGTGTGGTTAAAAAATAAGAAAATATTTTTGATTTAAGTGTAATATTATTTTATTGAAAATTGAGTAATTAAAAATGAGAGATAGAAATATATATTTTAAAAATAATGGGACCAAACAAGGCTAAATGCTAATTGGAATAGTCTGGCGGAAATTTGCTTACTTTTGTACATATTAGGAATTATAATTCAACATAAAAATTTGAAAAAACATATTATTCCCAAACTAATTATCAGCATTGTTCACCTTTAGTCATTCATTTTTACATGTGCACGCAATAATAATTGGATTGTGTTTCTTTGACAATAATTTGGTTATTAACTGCTTTGCACATGTTTGAAATAGTTAGAGTATTGACTTAAAGCCCTAGGTCCAATCAACTTTGGACATAAATACTTTTATATATAATTAATGCAATTAAATGGCAGATCTATTATTTAATTAATAGACAATTAAATAAATAATAGAATCCGTAGATTCAAATATTTGTAATTTGTTAATCACAAGGAATTGTGATTGTGAGATACAAATTCCATCTGATTGAATCTTAAATCATCCGTGGTCGTAAGTAATAATGAGATACGGATATCGTTATTACGGATAGACCATCACGTGTGGCATTTCTTACTTATGAAGTAAGTAGCTGATCTCACAAGTTAAAGTGTGGTGACACTTAAATGAACACGTGGATGTTTGTTATAGAACAAAACATTGGAGACCCGTCGAGAGATTCCACATGGATAACTATCTGAGTGTCGGTGGTTAATCTCTAACGTTCGGTAGTGAAATTGGTCCTTTGACTTGAGGTCGTCATGGTACCTTATATGAGGACAGTCATACTTTGGCGGTGTTGGATGTTGCT
>NW_019266413.1:162400-164207 GCF_002742605.1 Olea europaea var. sylvestris
CAAGCATGGACTCCATAAATTTATGTGAGAGGGTCATAAATTTTATTTAAACAGTGGGAGCATAATTAATTTAATAAATGTCCATGTTAAATTAATTAATGCATTTTATATTTTTTATTCTTTTCCTTTTCGTCATTTACATTTATATTGAATCTGAGTAACCATATGTTTTGAATGGCATGCTAGATGCCAACAACCAAACTATATTTTCTTAATTGACACTGCAATTTGAAAATTATTCTTATGCATGAGAAAGTTGGTCACGTCCTTGAGTAGCCCCTTCCAGAGACACCTAGTGATGACTCGATTAAGGAAGAGGTGGCTACTATAGTAAACGCATTGATGATAATAGTACTGCAACGTATATGATACCTGCAACTATGTCACTGAGTTACAAAAGCAACTCGAGAGTATAGATGTTAACATATAATTCTTCATTACAAAGAGTTGTATGATAATAATCATGTGTGGAAGGATATGAGATTTCCAAACAACTATACCGGTGCAAAATGACAGAGTAATCTTCAATCGATGCTTAGACACTGAAGATGATTGACTTTGAGAAATGTCTCAACTGTGTTCAATCATAAACCATGAACTAAGTAGTGACTTGGTTCTGTAATCTCTGTCAGCTAAAGTTATTCACAACTAATTATGAATTTAACGTGAATAAGCTCGAATGCAAAAATATTAAGTTGTTTAACATGCTTAGGACTGTTAACCCCTTTATCAAAGTTGCTAGTGGGCAACCCATTGATTCCTCTAAAGATATTAAGAGGAAGTCTAAAAGAGCTTTGTGAAAGCACCCAGTATGGTTAAGACAGTATAAGCAAAAGGACAAATACCAAATCTAATGACCCTTGGTTTCATTATAGAATGAAAGGTCATTGGAAGGAATATTGTATGGCTTACGTCTACTTCGCGAGTTTCTTAGGTATACGATACCAGGTGTAAATATCGTATTTATACAAATATGGAGAAACTAAAAAGAAGTAGACCACCGCGAAAGAGAGAAGTTGATATACACGTTGGAGATGAGCAAAGGTTGCTACATTACTTGTATGAATATACTTCTTACCATTGCCTTTTGGTTTAGTATTGGAATTAGAGAAATATCGTTTTATGCCAACTATAGCTAGAACATTAAAATGAATTTCATGTTCAGACATGAACTATTTTAATGTTAAGGACAATTGTTGTTCTTGTTTATCTTGTTAAAGATTCTAATAGCTATGGTAAATTATAAAATGACATTTATATTCTTTAATACTAAAGATTCTATAATAAATATAGAAATTATAAGGCATAAATACTATAATCTAATTATTACCAAAAATCTGGCATGACAGACTTTGTCATTTAGATGAAATATAATTCCAAAGTTACATAAAGATGTATACTTGGGATTAATTGATTTTGACAAGTACAAATTATGCATGTCTGGCACAATAACCAAATCTTCTTTTGCTTGAAAAGAAGAAAGCTCAGCATAATTACTGGTCTAATGCATAGTGATGCGTATGGACTCATGTCAAAAGATGCCAGGTAATGTTTCTCTTACTTCATCAATGATCATGTATGCTTGATGAAAACTCAAACATGAAATTCTTGAAAAGTTCAAGGGATTCACACTAGAATTAGAGAAACAAATAGGTAAAGATACCCACAAGTTAAGATTTGATCAAGTGAGAGTATCTTAAAGATAAAATTTAGATTATCTAAGAGAGAATGTGATTCTCGTGCAGTGGGCTCCTTCATATGCACTGCAGCAAGGCGGTGTATCTAAAAGGAGGAATCGTTAATTATT
>NW_019266413.1:164454-165889 GCF_002742605.1 Olea europaea var. sylvestris
TTTCTCAAAATTGTTTTGAGGTCACGCATTGATTGCAGTGTGCAACACACTAAACCATGTCCCATCTAAATTGGTTAACAGAACTCCATACGAGTTATGGAAAGACAATAGTCCCAATTTATTTTATATGAAAGATTGGGGCCATGACGCTTATTTGAAGCGCCTTAAATCGGATAAGTTTGAGATCGAATTCGATAAATACATATCTGTGTGATATTCAAAAGAGACATTTGAATATAAATTCTATTATCATGAAGAAAGTCTTCGTCTCACGACACATCGTCTTCTTAGAGAAAATGTTTACTCTAGGAGAGGACAGTGGGAGTAAAATAGAATTTTGAAAGAGTTCAAGAGTCTACAGATATAGTTAACCAAGTAGATAAATCCGAGTTTGATCCCATATCTGATATGTGACATACTTTGGATAAGGAAGTAAAGATTCTTGAGGACATGACAGCTCTATGTGAATCTAGTAGGATTATTCGACCTTCAAGAAGATGCGAATTCATGATCATTAATCAGGTATTAGTGATCCAGGATAATGAACCTGCTAGTTGCAACAAAATAAAGTCAAGTGTTGACTTAAAAGAGACAGCATGAGGCCATGATGCTCGAGATGAACTCGGTGTATGTGAACAAGGTTTGGACCTTGGTTAAGCCTCCTGATGGAATAAAACCCATAAGGTTTTGTAAATAGTTTACAAAAGAAAAGGTCGATATGGATATGAATATCCATATATACAAAGCAGTGCTAGAAGCAAAGGTTAAATGTTAACCTTGGTGAAATATTTCTCCTGTAGCCTTGCTTAAGTTCATTCGGGTTTTGTTTACAACAGTTGCATATCGTGACTATAGGTTAAGAGAAGTCTCTTGGAGCTGAAATCTTAGATTTGATGAAAAATCAAAGTGTTTGATTTTATCAAATTTGAAAACGAATTGTGTGTTTACAAAAGGATAGTGGGAGCATTTTTTGTATTCCTAAAACGACATCCCTATGTTTCAATCGTTGAAATAATGGTTGTTAAAGGATTTATTCATAAACGATATGGGATAAGCAACTTGATCTATAGAGGTAGATCTAGAAGATTGCTTAACTCATCCCAATTTACATAGATGAAACTTGAGAAGATTTCATATGGAGAAACTGGTTTACTCTTAAGCGGTATGTTGGAAAGGTTCCAAACATGAAGCAGCCGTTGATTCAATAGTAGAAACTTAATACATGAATACTTCAGAAGTAGCAAAGAGTTGCAATATGGATCATGATGTTCATAAATGAACTTGGAGTAGTTCCTGATATTGTTGATCACATACAATAGTATTGTGATAATAATAGAGCCATTGCGAAAGCAAAGGAACTAAGGTCTCATCAATGATCCAAACATGTATTAAAACGGGTATAATCTCATCAGAGAGATAATACATAGAAATGACG
>NW_019266413.1:166221-236866 GCF_002742605.1 Olea europaea var. sylvestris
CATCCGTGGTCGTAAGTAATAATGAGATACGGATATCGTTATTACGGATAGACCATCACGTGTGGCATTTCTTACTTATGAAGTAAGTAGCTGATCTCACAAGTTAAAGTGTGGTGACACTTAAATGAACACGTGGATGTTTGTTATAGAACAAAACATTGGAGACCCGTCGAGAGATTCCACATGGATAACTATCTGAGTGTCGGTGGTTAATCTCTAACGTTCGGTAGTGAAATTGGTCCTTTGACTTGAGGTCGTCATGGTACCTTATATGAGGACAGTCATACTTTGGCGGTGTTGGATGTTGCTCTGAAAAGGGCCGCTAATACGACATCGTTCGGGTACGTCAAAGCATATATATGTGGTTCCTTGTAAACGTTCTGAGATTCATATTATAAGTTATATGTGACCATGATATTTAAGCATCTACATAAAGTTAATGTGTGACCAATAATTTTACACAATGAAATTATTTTAGTATTTATATTGTTCACAAAATTGTGATATTTATATTAATGTGATGTATTCACGTGACATGAAAATTGTGACTTGATAATATGTGTGACGTTAAAATGAAATATAGTAACTTGTGAGTTTTCGAAATATAAGGATAAAAAGTTGCTGGAATATTTAAAGAGTTTATAAATATGAGTAAAACATAGGCTGGACTCTCATTATTGTTGTAACTTGACTTTTCAAATATTAATAGCCTCTTTGAGCGAATAGATATTTAATGGAGAATGTGTGATTAAAAAATAAGAAAATATTTTTGATTTAAGTGTAATATTATTTTATTGAAAATTGAGTGATTAAAAATGAGAGATAGAAACATATATTTTAAAAATAATGGGACCAAACAAGACTAAATGCTAATTGGAATAGTCTGGCGGAAATTTGCTTACTTTTGTACATATTAGGAATTATAATTCAACATAAAAATTTGAAAAAACATATTATTCCCAAACTAATTATCAGCATTGTTCACCTTTAGTCATTCATTTTTACATGTGCACGCAATAATAATTGGATTGTGTTTCTTTGACAATAATTTGGTTATTAATATATATATATATATATATATATATGTATATGTATATATATGTATGTATATATATATATATATATATCAAAACTTAGCATATTCATTCATTTGAAACCTTCTTCACATTCGACTATCTCATGCATATGTTTTAATCCATCCCTGCCATAAGACCTAGCAAGAATGATAGAGATTCCAAGCAATGAGACTTAGTGAGATCGTGACAAAATGTAGACCAAATCTTGAGATATTAAAGCTTCTTTCTTAGTAAAATTACGACATGGTGAGTTAAGTTCTATGAGTAAGACAATCTCCATCAAGAAAAGGATAAATCATCCTATTCTTAAGATATATGTATTTAACTAAAGCTCTTTTAATCTAATAGAACCCTATAAGTCCCATCCAATTTAGACCATCACTTAGGACATTAGGTAACTATGGATAAAATTTCCTATGACCTCTTCAAGCAAGTCACTATGTAATGTACATAATAATACTCCTCTTCAACGTTCTCTATATACATATATTGACTTGATGCCCTGATAACAATAGGAGTTCTCCATCTTCTTTTTCTTGGTTATCTTTTTCGAATCCTGTATTATTTTTCAAGACATTGAGTTAACTGAAATGAATATTAAAGTTGCACCTCCTGATTCTTATTATCAACTATTTTACTAAGCTCCCGTTTGATCCCAATTCTTTGACTACAAAAATGAAAAATATTATCATTATTCATCATATCAAGCCACCATATTTAACTTTCTATCTCTTATATAGGTCTCGTAACGACTATATTTTTCATTCTCATTTTTAAATCTATGAGAATCACAGATTTTAACCACAGTGCTTGTTGTCAAGAGGGAAAAAGGAAAATATATTTTTTATTATATAACTTGATGTAACCATTAAGCCTATGTTTGATTCTCTTTATGTTGCTTTAATTCACTTTTCATACTCATTTTTAACCAAACATTCACATAATAAAATATTTTACATGTAAATTCAAATTTTTTTACTACATTTAAACTACAGATTTAAAAAAAAAATATTCAAAACATATTTTTTTTTTAAATAAAGGCCACCAGGCATGGTCTAAACATTTCATTTTTTACATTGAAAAAATCGAAACTATGATAGATCTACCTCTTGAAATAAACTCAACATGCACATAAAATAAAATTTGATATTTTTTTAGAATTTTGTAATTTAAACTAAGTGTTTCTTCAATTTTGAATTTTTTAAAGAAGTAATTCTTTGAAAAGCGTTTTTTAAAGTGCCGCTAAAAATAAGAAAAAGTTATGGATAACGTAAAAATGATTTTTTTGAAAAAAAAAAAGAGCAAGAAAAAGTTACTTCCAAAATATCAAAAATAAAAAAGTGCTCAATCTAAAATGGAATAAAAGAATGTCTAAAATTGATTAAAAAAAAAAAAGGAAGAAAGAAGAAGACGGGGGTCAAAACCATAGTGTGGGACCTTGGGATTGGTCAGCTGTCAATTCCATCAACTTTGCGTATACCCCAGGCTAATTCTTTGCCAATAATAGCAAGTAACAGTGTAGTGAAAGAACAATCGACATCCGATTCAAGCTAACCCGATAGTTTAATTAATTAATTAATCACATAATCGTTCTATCAAATATCTAACTTAGTGAACCACACGAAATATGACTCAAAGAAACAAATTTAATATCCATTTTTATTCTGTAATTCTTTATAAGTTGACTGTTTTGGAGGTAAAGTCCAATCCCCACCTACGTCCGCTTTATTTTCTCTGCAAAAATACCTAATTAATGAAAAATCATCACCACCTCATGTTGAAGGTTCCAGATTTCTGAAATTCCCTAATCCACAAGCAATTATTGTAAGAAGATCTGGTAATTTTCTTGGTATGCTATCATAATTATTCTACAGCCTTCCAAGAGAATTTTTTATAATTAATTCATGAAACTATCCAAAATTTTCTAAAACTCTCTTCCACCGACATGTCCGATTATAAATATGGGTTCCAGCTCTGCATTTTGAATTTGAAAAAGACTTGAGAGAAAGCAGGGTGAGAGAGTAATGTGAAATAGATACAAGTGAGAATGTGTAATAAGAAAGATGGATCTAGATACAGCCGTCTATATATATTTAGCGGTGTAAGCAATCCCATTTAGTGAATATAATATTATATTGGTGGGGTACTGCAGAGTGTTTTCCATATTCATAACAATCTTTTTACATATACATCATAGTTTACATCATGACTTACCGAATTTACACTTGATATAGAGGCTGTTTGAGTATCATTTTTTATGAAAAAATGTATTTTAAAATGGTAGATTGATGGAAAATGTGTGGTTGAAAAAATAAGAAAAATTCCTTGATTTACGTGCAATATTATTTTAATGAATAATGTGTGATTGAAAAGAAAAGAGTGAAAAATGTATTTTGAAAAGAATGTGAATCAAACACAGTCTCACATCATTTTACACATTTAATTCAACCATCACAATTTTATCACATCATCCATCTGTCAGCAAGAATGTCAAAGTTAATATACAAATAGCTTAATTATATTTGTAAAGTCCATTTCATAAAGAGTGATGCTATATAGCATTATTGAGTTGCGATATGTGTTATTAACTGAAATGTGCAATTTAATGAATTACATATCTCCACTTTTAATTGAACACATCACATAATTGATACTAGATATGATTATTCTTTCATTTAAAAAAAATATAAAAAAAAATGTTTTCTTTAGTGTTCAAATTCAAATTAATCGGCCATATTTCATAATTGAAACTACAACATCTGAATTATTAATGCATTTAGAATTGTTAATAAATTCACTTTTAAACATCTTTTAGCTTCAAGTCCACTGATTTAATAAATTTACTTTTAAACATCTTTTTGCTTAAAGTCCACTGGTTCTTGAGATTCGGTTGTTCAACCACAAGTCTTAAAGACAGATCTTACTTTCAAATCCTTTAACTGCCCTTGCATCATCCATACCATAAGTAGAAATATTCATTGTTGAGTGAATAGCAAATACCTGCCCTTGCATCATCCATGCCATAAGTAGAAATATTCATTTTTGAGTGAATAGCAAATACCTAAATATCATCATATCCACGATCCAAATATCAAATCCTGCTTCTAAAAATCCTACATGAGGATTACAAATCTGAAGACATACTGCTCCCAATTGTATGTCAAACTTTATCAGATCCCATGATATTCAAGGTACTAGAAACAATATTCCAGTTCCATCTGAAAATGACTGCCATGAAGAAAAGCAATAGGTGATATCAAATGTGTACATTTCTCAGATCCCATAATATCCGAGGTACTATAAACAATATTCCAGTTCCATCTGAAAATGACTGCCATGAAGAAAAGCAACGGGAAATATCAAATGTGTGCATATCTAACACAAAAACTGAAATCTCATTAATTTATGTCGCCATGGACGAATCAAAACATGAGACCACTTCTCTAGTAGTTGGCAAAGGCAGCTAGCTCATGAGCTACTTCATTACCCGAGCTTGCAATAAAACTGCAACTCAAGATAAATAATATATGTCAGATATATATTTATAGCTTGGTGTTATCCCTACTGTTAGACATATTTCTTTAGTTTTATTGCAGAGAAACTCGCACTTTAAACGGTAACTGATAATGATGATTACTGAATATAGAATAACTCCTGCTATTTTTAGTGTTCACAAAATTCTTTCACGAATTCTTTGTGGATCATAGTTTTTATACGTTTGAACAATTCAGATTATTATTATTTTCATCTCGCATTCATTTGATTTATGCCAAGAAATATAGCTGCTTAGGGTTATGTTAAACTTATAGCTTAATGACTTTTTTTTTTTTCCTTAAAGAAATAAATTTGGAATAACGTTGCGAAAACAATTCTCAAACGAAGACGACGCATGTTTAACAACAAAAAATTAAGTCTTAATTACAGAATTTGAAGGTTGGTCTCTGCATTCACTCTTCTATTCGCATCACTCTTATGAATAAGAAATTCTTCAAAATAACTCTAATATTCACAGCGAAAAACTAAAATAATTATTTACAACATATCAACTTATTTATGGCTTGCGAAGAATGCTATGTCTTACGACTAAGCGAATATTGGCAATTATTGATCGAAAGATACTAAAGAAGAATATATTTGGACAAGTGTGTAATAATGTTTTCTTTTGGTAAGTATTGTACATTTAGTGGGGGAGATAATTAAGGAACCCTGCTCAATAATTGTAACTTATTGATTAAACGCATGGTTAGTGGCACAAACAAGAAAAGAGCAAAAAATACTAAGAAAGAAACTCGTTATGGCCCATTGCATGTCAACTCAATAGGGTTCTGATGTAAAATTCATCTCTCCTACCCCAGCCCCAACCCATTTTTCGCCATACTATTCCTTTAACCATCACCTGCAGGTTTCACCTTATATAGGAACAAAGGCAGAAAAATTTATAGTATATGATTAACTATGGAGAGAGGGAAAGGCTTGGCAGATGGGTCATCAATATCCCCCGGTGGCGGAGCGGGTGGTGATCCACCTATTCCCACCACTCCGAGCCGCTATGAGTCTCAAAAACGAAGGGATTGGAACACCTTTGGGCAGTTCTTGAAGAACCAGAGGCCACCAGTTCCACTCTCTCATTGCAATAGCAACCATGTTCTTGAATTTCTTAGATATCTTGATCAGTTTGGCAAGACTAAAGTTCATTTGCAGGGCTGCATCTTTTATGGGCAACCGGAACCACCGGCGCCGTGTGCTTGCCCACTGAGGCAGGCTTGGGGTAGCCTCGATGCACTTATTGGCAGGCTACGCGCCGCCTATGAGGAAAACGGTGGATCACAGGCGACTAATCCATTTGCTAGTGGTGCAATAAGGGTTTATCTGAGGGAAGTAAAGGAGTGTCAAGCTAAGGCAAGAGGAATCCCATACAAGAAGAAGAAGAAGGCTAGCCCAGGCAAGCCAGATGATGATTCCACTTCTTCCATGCCATTTTCTTGATTCAATCTATGGATCAAAAATTGGTAATTAATTTCTTACTTCATAGTACATTCATGTTTATATAGTACTGCTTGAATTACTTGGACATCATTTTTCTTCTTGCCGAATTCAAATTTCAATTGGATCAGAGTCACATTGGAGAATCATATATTGGTGATCACATGTGCACATTGTTGTTGTTGATAAATATTTCCTATTCAGTATAAACCCTAGAAGAAAATACAATCTAAGGTAAATAAGTCGGTTATATAAATTCCTTTTGGTCACTCTATTCTGATTCGCCCCGGAATAAAATATACTAGGATTTATGACATAAATGTGACAATACTTTTACGTACGTTGGCTATGTATCAACCTACCATCACCGTATTCCTTCATAAGTTGATGGAATTATGAACCCTAGAAGTAGTATATGACACACAAAAACATTAAATCTGCAGTGTCCTTTTTCCAATTTTTTACATACACTACTAATCTAACATAATGTGATCGAAAATTTATTCTTAGAATATATTTTTATAAGTTATTGTTCAAGTATGATAAACAGTACGATCTTTACCCCCAAGAAAACGACGGTTTTTTCCTCTTACATCAGGTAGAATCTTATCCGCCTTTTTTCTTTTCAAGTTTTCCATCATGGAACAACTGTCTGCTGTAAGACGATCCCAATTTAGTACTCAATTGCATATCAACTTCCATTTTTATGGGTCATCTTTTGTGATTCTTGAAAGATTTTTCGCCCCCACGAAGACTGTCATTTTATTTTATTTAATATGAACGAGAAACATTCTTATTATGCAAGATCTCCCGTAGATTGTCATTTGAGTTTAAGGTAGGAGACATTTGCATGTATTTAAGTGTGTGTATATATTAGTGTACAATGATTTTGACAACATGCCATGAGGCATGCTGTTATTTGACAGTTTTAAAAATAATTCATCTTTTCCACTAACACTTTTTTAACAACTACAACATTGTCAACAATATTTAATCCTCTAATCATTTTAAAAGGGGGCTTGCTTGACGTTCAGGGCCACCTATGGGGGGCGCAACTCTATCCTGCCCTCGACAGGGGGCTTTTCCCTTATAAAAGTCTCTTAGATGTACGAAAAAAATGAATGCTTATTTAATTAATTTCATTTCTGCTATATAAAAACACATTAACATCAGTCCCCCACTAATTGCAATAATTTTAGTGCATAAGATCTTTGTGAGGACATTTTAGAAATTTACATTAAAATTTTGAATTTGTGCTTTCCAAACTTTCTAGATTGCTTCCAGTGTGCATCAGATTTTGTGGGACATCACAATTATTCGCTTTTGTCACAATGCTTTTCAATTTTACATGTTAAAAAAAATTAATGTTTATGGGGTTCCACATGATTATCTTAAACAATGGCACGCATTGTTTCTTCTTCTTCTTCCTTCTTTTTTTTTCCCCTTACCTTAGTCATAGTTTTGTCCATAAAAGGTTGAGATCTACAGCACCAGAAATTTTTTTTGTTTTTCTGTTGCAAAAAGGAGGAAGTTTATAGCTTATTAGTCAAAAGATTTTTAAGAACAGCAGATTCTTGCTTAACATTTGTGTGAGGACATCCTTACTGAGTTTGAATGAGATGAATTAGATCTATTATAAGTAAAAAAATATTATTACTTCAAAACTTTGTAGTTGATTTAATCCAAAGATCTAAGGTAATCAGATTCGAGGTTTAAAAGCGTTCATGCATCCCTGAAAGATCTGTTAACATAAAAGATTTGTATTATTTGCGTTTATGTTTCACCAACTTTCAGAATATGCAACATGTCAAATTCATATTGTTATGCAATGACTGTATTATTTTTCGTATAATACGAATTGTTTGTACAATCCCACATAGAATAGGATGTCTTTGTTTAGGAATTTGTCTATTTGTCCCACTAATTAATAACATAATTGGCTTGAATCCGCATCTTGTAGGGAGTACGATCCGACCTCTTTATTTTCCTCTTCTTTGAATTATCTCAATTTGTGAGATAATATTGGATTATCTGGAGAATAAGACTTAAGGATTCTTTGTGGTCTCACCCTATACATACTTTCTTATCAGTTATGTAAGTGTCATAATTCATTTGTCTAATTCAATTATTCAAATGAAATTTGGCTAGTTATACTTTATAGTGCTGGGTGTTGGTTTATATATATTGATAGAATTTAAGCCCATGAGATAAACATAGAAAAAGTAAAAACGTCGAGATAGAGTTGTAAAATATGCTTGAATAGGTAGGATAAAAAAAATGGAGATATATGTCAACAATTAAATATGGTACCATAGATGATAAATTAAAGGAACGAATGATGATTATTTGAGGCTCTTCTTGACAAATCCTAAAGAAATTCTTATTTATAAGAAGTGCGTGTTAGAAGCGTTAGGAACTCACAATAAAAATCAAGCATTCAAACTCTTAGAATTTACTAGAGAAAAAGATTCGAAAATTTTATTTCTTTACTTAGTTGTTTGTTTACAATTTCTTCTTGCAATTTTTTCACTCTTTTTCCTACATTTTTCTTAGACTCCTATATATTTGAAGTAGGTGCATTTTAACGTTTGTGCATGAGTCCTAAATTCATGAACCTTCAATTATATTCAAAGGTAAATAATTATTGTGTACCAACATTGATGACTCTATTGAGTCCTAGTCTAGCTAAATTTTCAACCCCCAACTCAATCCCCGCCACCCCCACACCCGACAAAATAATATAAAAAAAGACTTTGAAGCACTGACCTTCAACTAGGATCTACCACATAATTTTTTCTTCTACGTCTGAAATGTTGGCTTCACATGAATTTGATGAATTTTCCATTTCCTTGTTATTGCAATAATAAATTGAACATTCCAAATGAGAATTGGCGAGACAATTTCTTGAGTAAAATATATCTCTTCTCTCCATTCCCATAGCCTATGTGACAAATGTATGCATTTCGAATAAAATCATATTTTATGGTTATCGTTCTAACATATATGTTTTTTTTTTTTTTTGGTTCCGTCGAAAATTTATTTTACGGTATAGACACTTATGAGTTACAACCTCAACTTTACTGGTTGTGGCCTTCCACAACAAGTCTCTTAAACTTCATTTCTTCTATGTCGTTCATGTTAACAACATAAATTATCTTGAACCAATATTGTAAATTAATTCGAAGAGAAGAGAAGAAAATAAGAAGAGAAACAATAATCTACTAAGCAACGAAAAATTAGGGTTTACAATGAACTAAAATAGTTTATATATTACAAGGAAACCTAAACTAATAAGGAAGTCTAAGAAATAAGGAAACTAAATATTAAATAGAGAAATAGGAAACAACAGAGTGCTTCTTACTTCTCCAAGAGATAAGAGAATCACCCAAAAATATACAAAAATCAGTAGTGAACTTGAGATCAATGGGATCACTGGCCCAATCAGTATCAAAGTAGGCATGGAGCACTAAGGATGATGTCAATGGAAACAAAAGACTTTGAAAGCATGTACCACGAAGATAACATAAAATAAGAACAACTGCTGCCCAATGAACTGTAGTAGGAGTTGAAACAAACTGACTAACAATGTGAACAACATAAGCAATATCTGGACGTGTGATGGTAATATAAACTAGACATCCAATAATAATGTGATACAAAGTGAGATCAGGCAATGGTTCACCGTTAGAGGATGAATATCAAGTGTTGGATTCAAGAGGATTATCAGAAGTTTTAGTAACAATAAGACGAGAACGCTCAATAACATCCATAGTATACTTGGATTGGGAGAGAAGATAACCTCTAGGAGAAGGAGCAACTTCGATTTCCATAAAATAAAAGAATGTGCCCAAGTCCCTCATTTCAAAACGACGAGCCAATTCTGATTTCAAACTTGCAATTTCTTCAACATCATCATCAATAATAATCACATCGTCAACATATAGCAATAATAGAATACGACCATCAGAAGTACATTTAAAGAATAGAGTGGAGTCATAATGACTATATGTAAAACCAAGAGAAGTAACAAAGTGAAAAATTTATCAAACCAAGCACGGGATGCTTATTTGAGGCCATAAAGTGTCTTCTTGAATTTGCAAACAAATTCAGGAGAGTGAGAAAGACCAAGAGGAGGAACCATGTAAACCTCCTCTTGAATATTTTCATTAAAAAATTCATTTTGACATCCAATTGAGAGAGACTCCACTGACAATTAGAAGCAACTAAAATAAGTGTACGAACAGTGATCATCTTGGCAACAGGAGGAAAAGTCTCCTCATGATCACTGTTGATTAAAATCTTTAGCAACCAATCTACCCTTGTAGCGCTCAATTGATTCGTCAAATTTGGTTTTAATCTTATAAATCCAACAAGAACCGATAGCATGTTTACTTGAAGGCAATGCAACCAAGTCCCAAGTATCTATCTTATGCAGAGCAAAGAGTTCATTAGCCATAACCTATTACCAAAAAGGATCCAGAATAGCTTCTTTATTAAAAAAAAAAAAAAAGGTTAGATAACTTGAGAATGGAGGTTAAAAAGCAGCAAAATGACTTAGAATAACAAGAATAAGCAAAATCAGGTAACTGAGTTGACTTAAGAATATGTTGAGGATATCAAGGAAGAGATAGAGCAGGAACTACAACCTCAAACGGTGCTTGGGAAGCCATGGAGGGATATCATGAGCTGGAGGATGTGTACTTTCAAGACATGAAGAATCAATAGTATATGAGGTATGGGGAGGTGGACTGTTATATCATCAGAGAATGGATCAATATAAATGAGATCAGTTTTAGTTATATCATGAGTATTATCAGATATAGAGAAGAATGGAATATACTCAAGAAACACAACATGACGAGAAACATATAATTTGTTATTAATGGGATCGAAACAACGATATCCCTTTTGTCCTTGCCCATAACCTAAGAAAACACAGATAGCAAAGCGAGATGTCAATTTACTACGTTCGACTTCAGGACGAAGAACAAAGCAAGTATAACCAACGACTCTCAATGAGGAGTAATTCAGAGGATGCCCATACAATATTTCAAAATGAGATAAACCTGAATTGTGGGAAGATGAAATCTTATTAATTAAAGAAACGATAGTAAGAGTTGTTTCTCCCAAAATTCACTGGGAACTTTAGCTGACAAAAGAAGTGAACGGACAGTTTCTACAATATAAATATGCTTTTGTTCAGCAATACTATTTTGTTTTGGGGTATCAGTACACGAGGTCTGATGAATTGTGTCATCAAGAGCAAACAATTCAGAGAAATCGATTGAAGTGTATTCTCCACCCAAATCACATCTAAAGCACTTAATTAGAATGGAATGTTGAGTTTTAATATGTGCTCTAAATGATCGATATATAGAAAGAAAGTCAGATCATTGTTTCATAAGATAAATCCAATAATAACGACTTTAATCATCAATAAAGGACACATAATATCTAGACCCTCCTTTTGTAGCAATAGGAGCAAGTACCCACACATCAGAGTGAACAAGATCAAATGGTACAACAGAATGAGAAATATTTTGAGGAAAAGGTAAAGCAAAATTTTTTGCTAGTTTGCAATCACGACAACCAGAAAATGTCATGAATTTGTATATTTCCCAATTGAACCTTTGAAATTAAGAATTTCAAATGACTAGCGAAAACTTGTCCAATGCCACAAATAAAAACTAGAAAACAATGAATTCAAGGAGAAAGATGACAAATCAATACCAGGGACTGCAACTTGTGGTGGTTTTGAATTGTCTAAAACATATAACCCTCCTTGTCTACGGCATATCCCAATCAACTTCTAGATTGAGGATCTTGCAAATGACAACCAATAGAAAAAAACTGAACTAAGTATCCTAAATCACACTATTGGCTAATAGAGATAAGATTCAAAGTACGAGCTAAATAGACATCTGAAAGTGATAAATTAGATGTATTAATAGAACCAACACCTATAAAGGCAATGATGTGCCATCAGTTGTCATAATAGACATAGACGAATTAGAAGAATGCAAGACATTAAAGAATTTTGAGTTAGGCGACATGTTTGGAACCATCTGAGTCGAAGATTCATGAGAAAGAAATACATGAGTGACTCTGAGATCACAAACCTATATGAGTGGAGGCTAACATAGCGCGTGGTTGTGTGGCCAAAAGCTTCTAAAACTGCTCTGCTAAGTTCGTCAACATGGGATTGGAGGAAGGTGGTGCTCCAAGTATAGATGAGTCACTAGGTGGCATGGTGGTAGCTATGATAGCATTGGGATGATAGGATCGCTTCTCTGATTAAGGTTGCTACATCTTCAATAGTTCAGGACATCGAGACTTCTAATGTCCTTTTTGTTTACAAAAGTCACACTCATCACTAGTGACTCGCACATAATCTTTATTTTGATTATGTGTGGACAATGAAGAGGGTATAGCCAACACTGAGGTGCTAGAAGGAGGAAGAGATACTTCTTCTGCAAGAGATTTCAAACGTATTTTCTTAGCTACAAGTTCATTAACCACTGAATCAACTAAGAGAAGTGGGGTACGATACAAGATAGAACCTATAAGTCCCTCAAAATCACTGCGAAGTGACATAAAAAACTGAACTAATCGCTGCTCCTCTCTAAAAGTAATAAATTCCTAACATGCTTTCAGTCCTACTAATTCCATAAGAGCCAACTCATCTCAAATTGAATTCATAGCGGCATAAAGTTCAAGAATACTCATATCCTTTTTATGTAAAGCCCGTATATCAATTTTCAACTGATACCGATTTGCAAAGTTAGACTTAGTATATGACTTTTGAAAGTGCTCCCAAACCTCATTTGCTGTTTCAAACTTCGTCGACTATGTACCAATGGATTGCTCAACAAAATTATGAACCCAGGCGAGAATTTTCGCGTTGTTTGACTCCCAATTATTTGACTTTGTTACATAATTCTGAGTAGTGTTCTCGGGTTTCACACTAGTTTCATTAATATAACCTCACAATCTTTTTCCCTTTACAAAATTTCGCATCACTGTACTCCAATATGAGTAATTTTTACCATTTAATCTGACACTAATGAATTGAAGTGAATCATCTCTTGTAGTTGCCATAATAAAGTCAATAAATAATTAACTATTAATCAACGATATTACCCAATCTCTAAGGAAACCAACAATAACCAACGCACCACCACAAGCTACAATTGAAATATACTGCAGAATATATGTAGAACCAAAATAATGCCACCAAATAATTTTTCAGACGACTCGTATTTCTTGAGGTTAGTCCGAATCTATCCACAGATTGAAGAGCATGTGTCCACTATAACTTTCTTTTGACGGTTATATTTATAATGACTTTACCTAGCATAGAAGTTATCAATTGGTGACTAATCTTAATAACTTCCAAAGAACTGTGGAAAATTCCTGATCAATGTGTTATCCTCTTCTTATAAAATCTATATCAGCAGCCAACTTTGCCCCCCGGCTCATAGCCCAGTGTTGCAAAGGACGGGAGTGAGGTTATCTCACGCCTTGCTGGCAGTCGCAGTGTGAGAGTTCGATTCCTAAGATATGGAATTTGATTTCTTGTAGGCGCAATGTACATGCAGCTCTTGTTCCCTAACCTGTTGGGGCACATTCCCTGTATTACTTCCCTTACAAACCTCTAGGAGCGGGTGGTGGGGGCCCTTAAGGTTGGGGTTCAATCTTTTTTTCTTTTTTCTTTTTATATCTGCAGCCAACTTTCAATTGTCACCCTTGGAAGACGCATCATCCTGCAACTAGCCCACAACACCTTCTCAAATTACCAACATCGGTTGTTATCTGCTCTGATACCATGTTAACAACATAAATGATCTTGAACCAATATCGTAAATTAATTCAAAGAGAAGAGAAGAAAATAAGGAGAAAAATAATAATCTAATAAGCAACAAAAAATTAGGGTTCACAATAAACTAAAATAGTTTATATATTACAAGGAAACCTACAAAATAAGGAAACTAAATATTAAATAAATAAATATATTATCAGTACAAACAAATGCTTTCAAATAATTGATGTTACTGTGTTCTCTCTCTTTGCTTTGCAAATTCTCCCCTTCTCAGCTGCAAATATTTCTCAACTTAGTAGCAAGTTTATCTCCATTCAGTGTCTTTTTTTCTTCATGGAACTCCACTTTTCTGACCATTTGGTTTCATTATTCGATATGTTGCTTTTTTCTATTAAGCTCAAATGTCCTCTAATTTGGGATTCAAGTTCTTCATCGAATTTGTTTCTATATTGTTCCAAAATATTCATCATTCTCGAATAATAAATCCTTTTACTGTATGCACATTTCTTTCTCATGTTTCAACTCTATTTATAAGTGGAGATTTCCATCCTCTCGGTCTTGGTAATTCTAAAGCTTTTAACTTCCTTACTTTGCGATTCCCTGGACTAATTTCAACCATCGTCTTCTTAAGCTTTTCTTTAGAAACTTTCTTTCTCACCTTTCCTTTAGAAATTTACATTCTTCTTCTTCACTTTTGTGGAGATCTATTTATCCTTCACAAGTTCACACTTTGCTTCGATCTCTCTATTTATCCTTGAAAACATTTCTTTGCTTTATCAACATCATCTCCAATTTTATCACTTTTTCTTCTATGTTGTTTAGCTCAACTACCCTCTATTCCAAGTGATTAATTTCATCATCTTCTTCTTCTTCTTATTTTTTTATTTTTTTTCAAACTTACGTTTTTCCATTTTCAGTTCCAATAATTGCATTTTTAGCCCCTGTTTCACAACCATTAAAATGAATTTTTTTGGAAGAAAATGAGTTTTGGAATAGTGTTTTTTTTCTTTTTTATGGAGAATGTGTGGTTAAAAAAAAAAAAAAAAAAATTTGAGTTTGCTTGCAAAACATTTTATTCTAACAACGTGTAATCGAAAATGAGTTTGAAAAAAAAAAAAAAAGAAAAAATCAACTTTGTTTTAATGGTTGTCAAACAGGTACTTAATTGCAAAGCAACAAGTTGTTCATCAAGCATCTTCTTGATTCCACTTTGTAGGAAGTTCCAATATATCCCATGCTTGTTTTACCGTCATAGCATGTGACATTTTTTCCCCAAAGATCTCAAGATTTATTCCCAGTAGACAAATGTTAATGCCTTGTGGTCTTTTATTCTCATTTCCTTCAACTCGTTTACATTTTTTTTCTTTAGTAAATGACACCTATGCATACTCAGGTATAATGCTCCTCCTATTCATAAGCGAGAGACTTTCAAGATCTCCACCCATTTTATAGAGAAGCAAAAAATAATACAAGAAGATGTGGGGGGCTTTACCTTGCCTTAAAAAACTACAATATGAAACCGAGCAACTTGTCTACCAACCTAACTAAACCATCTTCAAGGTACATTGTCTAATATAGATGATAATTCAGCATGCCAGTATTGAAGTACAATCTATGATGTTTACGAAGCGTAAAATGTTCATAAAATGGAGTTTTTGAGATAACATCTCTTTCTAATGCACCTTGGTTATGCAACAATTATAGACATTTCTCACTCATATTAGCTAAGATATTGTGCCATTTGACAGTATCATCTCCCTTTTTCCATAGAGGCTCGCCATAGAAAGGCCTCATCTCGTCTCCTTTAAAGGAAACAAGTGAACTCTTTGATGATTTTAAGCAATATGTGTAAATCCGTTTTCTTCTAGAACATCAATAGAAACAGGTTTACAGACAAGTATGGCACACGTCTTACTTTTCTCATAGTATGAGTGTATCCATTTAGGACTACATCGTCTATTCCTTTAATGCCACAGGGAATATTGTTGCCTATTACAACTTTTCCAACATTGATTTCTTAATAATTCATAAACTCCCCTTTGGGGATCATGTGGAAAGTGCAACCTCAATGTAGACATTCATGGCATTTTCCATTTTCGGAGACTAAATTCACAATTCCTATATTAACAGTTGTTTCCATGGCCACGTGACCTCCTTAAAATTTCCATTTGATGAAGATGCTATATTTCCTCATATTTTCCCTTTTGTTCAATTTATGTTTGCAACAACTTCTATAAAATCTGCCATCTTTCCACAACCATAACATGTTTTTCCTTTGTCATGAATTTGGATCTATATCTTTCCTTATTTTTCTTTCTGTTATTATTATTCCCTGGATTCTTTGAGTTTTGTTCTTGGCTGTGATTTTTCCTATGTTGAGACGTTCCTCTTACTAACATAGTTTCAGCTTACTTGAATCTTGTTTTATATCCTATAATTCTTGCTCTTTACACATGAGTTGATGACTATTTGATAGGTTAAGTCATCTTTCCATATTTAATGGCAGCCTTTACATATTTATAAATCTCAGAAATCAGCATAATAAAAGCTTTATATTCGTCAAATATCTTTTCACCGAAGTTATCTTGAACCAATTTGTTAATAATGTTTAGATTATAGCCGAATTTATCTCGAGAAATCTATCTTAAAATGAAGAATCTTTCAAGTGAAGTTTAATGGTGGAGGGATTTTCCATATAAAGTTTTTGTAGAGTGTCCCACGGTTCTTTAGAAGTGCTCAATTTTCCCACCTTTCTCAACATGAAATCAGGAAAATTCAAAATTATGGCGGTGTATGTCAATTCATTAGTCTCTGTCTTTTGGTCCTTGGTGATGGTGGCCACAAATTTTCCATCTATAGCCTTATCTACTTCTTATTGTCCTAACACGCCTCTCATCTTTTGCTTCCAAATACAAGGATGTTTAAGTAAAAGAGACCCAATTAAAACTTATTATGCTCATTATTTAAAAAAAAAAAAAAAAAACGAACACAAGATTTAGGATAGACTTTAGTAATTAGAATTAATTTCTTATCACTTATATAACACAGAGCAGACAAGAATCCAAAACCCAATCAACAGACAAGTTCAGCGAGGGTGCAAATCATACAAATGAAGTGTTATACCTCTAATTTCAGCCTATATTTACCTGGAATCCATGAGGTGAGGATCAAGTTCCCAAGTAATTTTGTGCTTAGTTTGTCAGTGAAACGTGCAAGATTCAATAAAATTAACATAGGCACTTCCACGGGTGATTTTAGACACAAAACTGGCTCTAACCTCAGAATAAGCTTTAATCAATTATGTAAATCAGATTCGAATGGGGGGGTGGGGCGGGGGGGGGGGATGAACCGCATGTTTTCAACTAAACCCTAATTGCATAAATCTCCCATTCTATACTTACATCAAATGGTATGGATGCGATCTTGATAATCAACAAATTGCGTTTTCCATCAAAAGGATACAAGTTAAGCATGCCTTTAGTTCATGCCACTTGTATCGCACTTTAATAATGCCATCTCTAACAAATCCTTCAACTAGGTTTTGATGCCACTTTGTTATGAGCATTGTAGAGTCAGTATTTTATTCATGCACTCAAAACTTCAAAAATGCTACAAGAGAAGAGTTTTACTCTTGGACAATATGTTTGCACTTTGTTGTTTGCTTACAACTTCTTGCAATTGTTTCGCTCTTTTCCATACATTTCCCTTAGACTCCTATGTATACTCGTGTTGGTGAATCGAATTTCATGCATATCGTGATCATTTTCTAATATTCAATGGTATATAATTATTATATACCAACATTTATAAATATTTTCCATTATTCATGTTTCTTCCTCAAGGTTTGTTGGTAGGTGATTAGGCGTTGTACCAATGTTCATGAATTTCTTCAAGATTCATGTTCACCAGTCTTGGTCAATTTCTAATAATTCAATACAGCCCTCGCAGTACATGAATGAGAATTAATAAAACAAAATTTTAAGATTTTATATGTTTACAAATATTTGAATAAGAAGTGCATCGTTTGGAGTTCCTACACTGAATTTATCTATTTGTAGGTTTTGTAATTTGTAGAATTTGTATACTTAAAGAACTACTGTGCTAGCGTTTCTCTTAATTTTTGTATCTGAATTATGAGTTTTTTTCTCAACACTCTTCTAATCAAAATAAATAATATATACTACAAATGGATCTCTTCTATGAAGAGTCTACTGTTCTCTAGAAACATTTGCATACAATTTCCCTGTTTTTTATTTCCTCTTTTCCTCTCATATCCCTAATGCAATATGAAATTTAAGTTTAATCCTCTATGTTGCGGTTGGTAAATTTGTTGGGCATGAAGCTTTAGCACGAGTGAAGGAACTCAATCGCTAAATGATGGAGTTTACTCATTCCACAGATAGACTGTTTAGATTCATCTTAATAACTTAGGTTGTTCAGTATGTACTAGGATTCTCAACACATATGTTCCTGTTTATAGACTGGTGTTCCTAGTACTACACATACTATGTAAGGTAAAGATGCTCAATTGCATTTTGAAGCAAATGTCAGAAATATTATAAGCTGTGAGGTTGGATTTTGGTCTACTAAATATAATTGGACATAGCTTAAAAATGTCTAGAGGGCAATTGGTTATCTGTCACTGTAACTAGATTATTAGGCTTACTGTTGTTCATGGTTTTAGGTCCACTTTCTTGAGACGATAAATAAGTGTAGGCTTGTTGTAGGACCAGGTTTACACAATTTTAGAGTTGGGAAGCAATAGCAAACAATCTTAGAGAAAAATTAAAGTGCAGAAATTAAAGATTCAACACAAGCAATTTCTTTCAGCCTAAGCCCTGGAGGTTCGGCGACTACTTCTAATGCCTACATCCTCCTATGAGCATCTAATGAATTGGATTATGCTCAGTCGTACTAAATAGCCCAAAATGACAACAAAAGGTTACAAATGTTTAACCAATACATAGAGATAGAACCAAAAGACTTATCTCTCAAAAATAATGACTGATGTACGAAGAATCACCGAGAATCTTCACAAAATCCTTTGGGAACAATGAATCAATAGAACTTTCACGTTCTCACCAATATCCACTCAGAATATCATAAACCGGAGGCTAAGTATTACGAATCACAAGTCACAAATCAAAAATTTGAGAGATGAAAGACATAGAGGAAGAAACTCTAGCAGATGAGAGGTTTCTCTCCAAAACCAAGAGTTAGTCAAAACCTATGAAAAGCACACCCTGTGTCAAGTGAAACGGCACATGATATAGAACCATCCAGAATCCAACAATCAACAATCAAGGTCGAGCCACTTGTCACAATCCAATTAAAAATGCTTTTCTAATAAAGTTGAATTTTAGAAGCACGCTTTCAGCACAAATTCTGGAAGCAGCACAATTCGGACCAGGATTCAAATCCAACACTTTTAGGCTTCGATGATAGGTAGAACCTATATAAAGATATATCATCTTTCCTCCGTGACCTTAACAAATTGATTTAAAATCGTTAGTTGAAGACTTGAGGAAGATTTATTATTTTAGTTATAACTTTGAGATGTGTTTATAGTTGCAATATCTACAATTTAGTAATCTAAATTGATCTAAAAGTCTAATTTAGTTCTAGTGAAATATTAGAGCAAAGTTGTGCTAAATCCATAAAATGGTTATATGCTTGCATGATCATTTCTTAATAGAATATTTGTATTGGCTCTTCAATTCTGAAGGCCTCCACGCCCAAAATAGAGGCATGATAGATATGTCTGTAACATATAGAATCTATTGTTTACAACCAAACTTACTTGAAAATATAGATTCTATTGTTTATGACTAGAATTGCTTGAAAATGGCATATATTGCTTACTACTAAAACGGCTAGAATGTCAAATCATTTGCTATCTCTATTTGCCCTTCCCCTTACTCGTTTTCTTTTGTTCTCCTTTCTATTATCTATATTCTGTTGTGGATTTTTATGAGATATTTGTATGCAGAATTTTTTATTTTTATTCGACAGGTAATTTTTTGACATTTTGCAATAATTTAGGACTGGCCTAAACTAATGCAGCTCCTTAATTATCTGGCAAAGAGCATACTCTATTCTAATACAAGTTCTTCAGCCTTCTTATCAGTTTATTACATTCCAAACTCTTTCTCCTACTAAATGATGCTCATTGTTTAACAGGGACTTGTAGACGGAGAAGATACGTTTCGAGCAGGGAAATTCCGTTCAAGTTGTTTCGGCTTCTAAAATCATCAAGCAAGACCTTAACTACGAATAACTCATATATGGCATTCTGCACTATATATTGCGGCTTTGTATGTTAGAATTTCTTGTGCACTTTGTGAGATTCTAAACATTTGTTTATGATTCATGCTTTATGATTGTAGTTTTCTATCCCACCTCGTTCAATTCTTTTTCTTTACCATTCCTCATCTGCCGCTTGAAAAACGAATAATAAAGGAGGGAAACAAACCAACATTTGAAAAAGAATAAACCCTTAAATGACTTATGAGCCAACTATTCAGCAGCAGTATTTCATTCCATACTGATACATCCATAATCTACTTAAATACTATTCTCGGTCTCAAATGCTTCCTATTTTATAGATGATTTCGTAGTCTAGTTATTGGCATATCATAATACAAGTTTGTGTGTGTTCTTTATTGCTTCAATTGACAGAAGATTAGTTCAAATCTGTAGATACATGAGGTCGCTATTGGAAAACGAATGATTTGACTCATATTGTTGTCAATTTTATACCCCACAAGTGAACTGATCGTAACAAGTAGTAAGGTGGACCTTTTGAGTCCAGATTATCATTCCCACGAGGATTATACTTTAATACTCAATTTATTATTTCTAATTTCTATTTGATGAAAATAAACAAGAACAATAATTTATTATGATTTTGAATCTAACTATCTAACCATTCGTGAATGCAAACAAAGAATGATTGAGAATTCAAATAATAAACAGATATTAGAGCTGATCAATTTCCCCAATTGATCAAATTTACTCCTTATATCAAGATTCATAAAATCTAAAGTAGTGTTTGGTCGAATTCTCCTATTATATTCAATTTACTCCTCTCGAGTTCCCATTGAGCCTATTTAACTACTTCAAATCTATATCTCTATACGAATCAAACTTAGTTAAACGAAATAAAAGTTTTAAGAATTTAATTATACCCATAGTAATTAATATAGATATCTCTACACGTTATATTAATTTATCGAATTTTAATATATGATCTAAACAAAGAATCCGCATCTCTACGTAATTATTATTCACGAAATCATTGAATAATTGGCCATAAAATTCAAAGCATTGAGAACATGATTAAAATCCACATATATAATTATAACGAACAAAAATCTCAAATAAAAGAAATAAAGGTTCCCAAATAGATTATATTGTTCGTCAAAAATTAAATTTAGCTGCTCATAGTAATGAAAGAAAAACAATTAGTTATTATGGAAGATATCATTTGGTTTTGAGTAAGAATATAGAATAAGAAATCAATCTTGCACCAATATCTTATTCCTCTTCCAATTTATGCTTCAAAACTTGGATTGTTTGATGTTTTTCTCTCTTGAATTCGACCTTTCAACCTCCAATTGCATGTGTTTTCCTCCTAATGAGTAGATTCAATCCTTGATCTTTTGCCCCCTTAAATTCTCTCTCCATTCTCCAATGTTTAGGTGTTTTATGCATAAAAGAGGCTCCCCCATGTGTATAGGACGTTTTGGTACTTATATGGCTCCAATTTAGGTCAAAGATATCATCCAATATCATTCCAAGTTAAATTTGAATCGTATAAGGAAACTTGGGATTCGGTCAAACTTTTATACTACCGCATAGTACATTATCATGCTATTGCATAGATCACTTTTTGGACTCTAGATTTTTCCCTACAGCCATGGATGTGACCGTATGATTTTATAACTATGCAACAGCATATTTATAAGTTTTTACCTTCAGACAGCTTTTAGTATTTTTGTCATATCGTCCTCTCTCGATATCCAATTGAGATGATTTAAAGTGTGTTGGAAAGCGAACTCAAAGAGCTACAATTATTCTAGAAATAGTATTTCTCCAATTCAAAATTTTTCTAACCAAAAAATGAGTATCAAATTGAGGCTAAAAATTCGGAACATAAATTTTTTTGGGCGAAAGGTTCATTTGTGAGAATATTTCGACTCTATTTCACTCCTTGGACTTCTTTCCTCATCTGATTGACTCCTAACACTCTCGAATCTCCATTGTAAATTTTGACACAACTTTTGAGTATTCATATTTTGGTCCTAGAACTTTGGATCTTGCTCTTTTCCAGGTTTTCCTTTGTTTCTTCCCTTTTTTGTACCATCATTAAATTTTACCTATTCAATCCCAAATGTAACAATTTAGATCATAATTCATCTGATAAGCAATTAAATATCACCGTTCTAAGGCTTGGATAAGTGTATAAACAGTTATCACATACTCATGTGGGGAGATCCAATTACCTTTTTCCATAGAAGAGTTGCAAATAAACCCTTTATTACCTGTATTCGTTCTTGTAAAAAAAAAAAAAAAAAAAAAAAAAAAAAAAAAAAACAAAGAAATTCAAAAAAAAAAAAAAAAAAACAAATCCAGAGTTATAATGAAATCAAAAACTACTTTTCATTAGCTGGATTCCAATCACCGCTTGTTTGAAATATATGGTTGATATATATGAGTTTGCCGAACCAAAATATGAACCTTAGGGCATCTAAGATTTGTGGGAGGAGGACCTAATTTATGCTGTGCTTCATAAAGAAAATGTATGTTTAATTTTGTTTATTAACTACAATATTCTGTTTTATAGCTCATGTTGCTGTTAAAAGTGATGTGGTAGTTTTTTATTAACTTTTAACGTGGTACTTTTAATTAACTACAACATTCTATTTTATAGCTCACATTGATGTTAAAAGCAGGGAATAATCGTGAGCACAAGTTGAACCAAACTTAAATTGTGCGTCCTTTACAGTAATGTCATTTATCTACCACTTGCTAAATGATGACAAGTTTTCATTTGTGGGTGATGCATCAATTCTTCAGAATTATCAGAATGGTGATTTCATATATACATCGAAGAAAATTGATTTATGAACTTTTTACATTTTCTTTCAAGAAGTATCCTGCAAAATCATTGAAGCCACCTATGAAAGTAATATCTAGCTCAACAATATTCCTTTCTTTGTTGTTAGAGAAGTATTCTGAAAAAATTGGAGGATAAGCTTAGACATACATGTTCGTATAGTTCCACATAAGACGATAGAACATTAGTATGAAAGATCGGACAACCATATTTTTGAGGTGTATTCAATTTGGAATTTATTGGCTCTTTTAGGTCTCTGTCTTTTGTAAAATTTAATGAACTTTTATTTATTCATCTTTTAGATAATCAATTAAGGTATTTCATAGACTTCTACGGCTCTCATTTAGAAATAGAAACTAAATTCACAAAATAATATATCACATTTCGATACCCTTTAGAGGGGAAAAAAAATTGAAATCTATAATATTCAGTACTATCAATATATCTAAATCTGAACGAAGTTATTAAATTAAACAAATAATCAAAATATAAAAATTTAATTATAAATTAATCTATTTTTATAAAAATATATAATTCTAATTAAAATTCCTTTTTTCATAGAAAATTGAACGAAACAATGAAAAGAGAACAGACAGAAAAATCTTATAAGCACTCTTTATTACATATTAATATTTCTTTCGTAGAAAAAAGTAGAAATGATAAAAAGAAAAGAGAGAAAAATGGATGAGAATATTAAAAGAAAATAATATTAACATGTTGAAGAGAGTGAAAAATATCTATATGATGGTTCTAGAGTTCGTAAAATGAAAGAGGAAAGAAAAATATTGAAAAAGGAGAAAAATTATAGACTAAAGCACATTTTTTTGTCTTTTTTTATTTTTTTTTTTATTTTTGGTTGCGGGGAAGGGGGTTGAAGTCATCGTGGATGCGAAAAAATTGAGAACTCTTAGAGAATAAAATACTAAGTACTTCTTATCACTATTTAATTGACATATATATTAAACTAGGAATCATTTTCTAACTGGAGCCTAAACATGAAAAAATGTACAATTTCTTGTATAAATAAGGATGGAGAAAACAAACTTCGAAATTTTGCATAGATATTTTCTTTTTATAGGTTAGTAAGAGAAGAATTTTACAAAAACAAATTATTAAAAGTCAATCACATTTTGAATCTTTGTCTCTATTTATAAAAGCTCCTACAAAATTGGCAACCGACATGCCAAGGGTTCTCCCAATGTTAACCCCCAACTTCAGAAAATCCGAACTTGCAAAATACAATTTACCATAGTTGCTATCTTGAGGTTTCTCCCAATTTTTCCCATTTGTACATTTGCTTCACCTTAACTATTATTTAAACAAGATAAATTTTATGAATCTTGTTTTTACCACTACGAAAAGAAAAAGGAAATTGGCAACCTTGATTACCAATGAAATTATTGCTGAATAATAATTTTCTCAATAAAATAATATTACGCATGAACCCATAATTTTTAGATACTTTTTAAGCACATAATCTCCAAAAATATCACTTTCCACAAAATGTATTATCACATCAAACAGACCCTAAATAAATCTGCACGTGAATATTATTCGAACATGCATCTTAATAGCTGATTAGACGTGTAAACCTCAGCCGTGCCGCAGCCCGATTTACACATCTACGCTGATCCTCTTTACACTCTAGGTTCTTCAGTTCTCGATCCCCAACGATACAGAATTCAAATAAGAAAAAAAACTTATCTTCAACCTGTAATAAGAACTTGCAAGCATTAAAAGGGTGGAGTTCCATGAAGGATCACTTTCTATTCTTAATGAGCTCCAGTTCAAAGAAGAAAACCAAGAGAATGGATGAAGGTTGGAACAAAAAGTATAAACCAAGATTTACAAATTACAAATTATTAAATTAATGATTAGTTGTCTCAAGAAAGCCAGATAGAGAGAAACTACACTAGGCAACATGTTCATCCCAAGATATATGGCACTAGAGCAACCAAGCTTCAAGCCGAAGTATCTACGGTAATAATCTAAATTACCAAGAACTGCATGTATATTCCAAGCTAACTGAAATCTACTGGTAATTTCCAAAATGATCAGTCGGGGATTGTCAGACTGTACCTGTCACATTTACACAAGTATTTGTTAGGCAAGAAATACAAGTTCAAAAGTAAAACCAAAAGATAGACGAAAATTATCAAGAGTACAAGAATGCAAATCCTAGTAAAACATATATGTTTTGAGTTCAATCGGTTCAGAAAATAAGCTAAACCAAAGAACAAAATAAGCATCCCTCATGAAAGATATGAGACTAAACTTATTTGCAGCAAAATGGGATATAGAGTAGTCAGTAGCAAGCAAGTGTACATTGCTCATTGCAAGGGTCTTTCAAAGCCTAAGCCATACAGCTTTTTCAAACAATAACGACAGAAGAGAAAGATTAAGCCTAACGGCCTATTGTTACAATGGAGAGAAGAACTTATGATTAGCTTTTCAGGCTTTTTATTCTTCAAAAATATTTGAACTTCATTATTCATTTTTCATTAAGTTACAATCATAATAGTGATAACAAGAGCAAAATTTAGCATTGCATCATTAACAGACAACCAGAAGAACTCTATGGTCAATGGCATAGGAGCCCCATGGGAGGTTAATTAAAAATCACTAACAGGTAAATAACGATTACAGGTAAGAACATTGAATAAAATTTTAAGATGAATCCTCTGCAATCAAAGCTTGAATTGGTATTTGGAATGTTTACTACTCTTAGTTGAAAGTCCAAGCTGTGCATAAATGAAAATCAGGAGCAGCTGCCAAATAAATTTGAATCCAGAGTCTGAATAAGAAAATGCAGTTCAATTCTCAACTAATAACATGCTTGATAAACATTTAGAAAAAAGACTTCACACATCTCTGACAGCACGAAGTTCATTAGGCATCTTCATATTCCATCATTCCATCAAGTGCTTGTTTGGCAAAGCTTAAATTATAGTTTAAGGTGGCCATTGACATTTCGAAAGAACCACCACCTTTCCCACTTATTATCCACATATTCTGAGTGACCCACATCTTATTAGTACTTAAAAGCACTACCATAGCCAACCTTAGCTGTCTAAGATAAAGTATTCATGGTCATAACTGTGCAATGTGCATTGATGCATTGTTCTACAGCTCCTGCTTCGAAGTAGCATGTAAATAAAGTTTAACTACACATGTAGATCGAATTGGTTGCCTATATTAAAACCAATCTACTAAATACACTTAAAACACTAGAATGCAGCAATAGCATCGAAAATCACAATAACTACTATTACTCCAAAGCCCAAATAAGACTACAAATAGGTTAGCAAAGAATGCTTGAGCCCAATCTACCACCTGTGACAAATATGTGGCGAATCTCATGCTGTAGGGCCGTTGGCATGGTTAATGAAACAAAAAACACATACTCTGGTGTCTACTAACGTGGAAAATCAGAACAAAAAATTGACATTACCCCACTTTCCACGAGAGACTTCATATAATGGAGGTTGCAATCACATTTGAAGCCAAATCCAAGTCCATGCAGTGTTAAAAAGAGATTTTTGTAGGTTTATTTTGGGTGGTTCATGTTGCTAAAATGGTGTGGAGAAGATTACTCAGAAGAGGCTTTGGATGGGAAACTGATAATTAGTGGTTTGGAGCAAAAACCATTAAAAATTATATAGAACAATGACATTCAAAGAGAGAAGTCAATGAGAATACATGCTCAAATATATTTTAAGCATAAGTAAGTTTTATACATAGATATATATATATGGACACACAAACGCACTTATATAAAGCCAATGTTTGGCGTGTCTTCTGTTAATGTGTGTGAATATCTATAGAATGCGTGAAATTGTATTTAATGAACCTTAAAAAAGGCCATTTCGAACAAAATTAATCAGTCAAACTAAACTCACGTGAACCTTAAATTACCCTCGACAAGACAACAAAGCATACAAAGCTAACTTGGCAAGCGGCAGGAGTTAGAAATAGAAAATTAGTAATACGTTTGAGGTTCCTAGTAACTGACAGGACACGAGCCAAATACCAAAATAAAAAATCTCGCAAGTATATTTTCTGCAATTCAGCATGTTTCATCTTTATATAGAAGCAATTTCAGAGAACAATGGCCTGAACGCAGGGTCCCTCACTCCCCATCCCACCCCCTCACCCTAGCCATCCTACTTAGTAGGTAGTTACACAGGGATTCGTAACTCGCAGTTCCATCTATAATTTCCAGAACTCATGTCGTCATCTTATTCAGTCAAAAACCATCAGGTGTTGCAGTTTTGGAATGAAATATATCCAATATATTCACATAATAACTATACAGAAGTGGACATGATAGAAAATAATTGCAGAGATAACTACCACCTTTAAATGCATGAACCTAACAGAGAGGGACATGCTGTGAACCCCAAGTTCATCTCAAAACAACCAAAAATAATATTGAAAGAATTAGCACAAAAAGAGAAACTTAAAAGGAAATTTTTCTAACGAATCACTTTTTGTTGGGATAAAATGAAGTTTGTCTCCCAATTCAAAAATTTGATTAAACACGGACATTCAGTCATGCAAAATGAATGTAGTGCCCTTTTTATTAAATGTCATTTAGTCAATCTACGCAATGTTGATAAAGAAGACAACAGTGTCTAAGTGGACTAGAAAAGTCACTTTGCCTAGTTTGACGAGAATACCTAGGTGGTTCAAAATTCAAGCGAAAAGGAAGTGGAAGAATTTGGTAAAATTCATTCAGTAATTAAACTCCTTCATTCTTGGACCTCATTTCTTAATATTGTGACTTTTCCATGCTCTAAGCCAATTTTCTCACTTGTAATATGTGGTTCTAAACAAATTCCTGAATAACAAGCCTAAGTGCCAACAGAGGCACTTGCTCAGATGAGAGTGGAGTTCCTTCATATCAATCTCGGTCGGTGACGCACAACTTTTCCCTCCTATATGTCATCTCTCCTCTCTAGCTTCTGATTGAGCACAATTTGCTTCGAATCTCGATAAAACTACTCAGAATCAATTGGCAAGAAGTCAACAATCACATGAATTGCTTAAACGCTACATTAGGATTTGATAAAGGAAATGGTCGTGATTTTGAACCATGCTCACAAGGAAGGAAAAGCGAGCTGTTTACACTTCATCCTGGATGAGATTGGAGATTTTCTTGAGAATAGTGATGACCTTTCTTATTATTACATACATTTACATCCTTTTCGGAGAGAAAAGATTCGAACGGTTTCTCCCTCATTCTAATATTTGATTCTTGTCCAGAAGAATGTGCCCGTTGGAGTACAAATAACATAAAGAAATATAACCAACTTTTATTGAAACATAAAGAAATATAACCAACTTTTATTGAAAAAGCAACCACAAAGATTCAGGAAAAAAATCAGGGAGCAGATCTGCAAGGTCCCAAATAAATTGGCTTATTCAAAAAAGGTCTTGTTCTTTAGAAGCTTCCTCCGTTGTATTGTCAGCCTACCTATGGGAATGCTCGAATTACACAACAATGCTCAGTTTTAACCAATCATATGAAAAAGAAAATATATGCAAGAGATACTGTTTCATAGAAAGGCCAACAAAGCTTACAGTTAGACCCAGACGGCCGCTGGAAACCTTCATCCAGGCAGTGACCAAAATACAGCACAGACAGGGGGCTACATTAGAGAGAAGGAATGAACACTGTCTGCACTCAACAATGCTAGGTGAGAATCAGGCAGCCAAACACTGCCTGAAGGAAGACATGTCTTAAACGGGTGTTCTATAATCTAGATGGAACATTCTAGACAGGCTGAGCTGAAACTCACGCAATGCATGCAGGGATGGAAGGTGCGAACTGCCTGCACCAGATTTTGTTAGAGAATTCTAGCACCTAGTTGGTTGATTATATTATGTATATAGACGTGGGAATTTTGTATATGTCTACAAAAAAATGCAGACCGTTGTATCAAATGAATCCTAACCGTTCATTCTAGATGGATAATTTGCTATCTGAGTTACAAGTTGTAAGGAGTTACATGTAAACTCAAGCATTTTCTCAAACTCTCATTCTCTCGAAATATTTCTTGCTTTAGTTGATTTTTGGGTTGTAGCAATACTTCACTATTACGCTGGACGCCGGTAACAAAGGCTGCCTTAGCATGTAACTGTGATAGTCAGAAAACTGTAAGATTTCAAGGCCACATGGCGCTTGAAATTCGAAAATGCTGATTTTAATTGGGCTATAACTGGAATTTTTAATCAATTTCTGATTTAGTTAACATCTCAACCTTGCAAAGATATTATGAAAATCATCTCATTCCGGCAACATTCCATGCCAAGGGCATTGTGAAGCAGAAGAAAAGGCAGTGATGCACGTTCAAAGCCACAACCCAGTAAAACTTATTGCACAAGAATGAAAGTCAAGACAAACCCTTAGATCATGAGTTATCAGTTATTAATTGCTGGGCACATAATTTGAGCATCGTAGCGAAACAAAGGGCAATGCATATATCAGAAATATGCGTTCGAACTTCATCAAAAAGTCAAAACATGCTGGGCGTTCCTACTCATAAAGTAATTTGCAATTGGCACCACTAAATCAACATTCACAGAAGGTCGTAAAAGTGTTCATATATTTATATAAGCATCCCTTAATCAGTTGATCACATATAAGCATCAATATAAAAACCGAACATATCATCGCCTTTAAGACTCACTATTTCGTGAATGGTTCTTCATGCGCTTCAGTTTCTCAACCTGAACCTGGGAATCCATGAAAAGTTTCATTCTCTGAATCTCCAAATCCTTGACAAACTGCATTCTTTGCTTCTCCAACTCCACCATCTGCCTCTGCTTGGCCGACTCCACTTTCTCGTATATATCCCCTAGCCTCGATAATGCCTTGGCTAACCTCCTATAACCATCGCCTACCGACCCGTCCCCCTCCTCAACCAACCTCCGCTTTTTCCTCTCCACAACCGGCAGCTGCCTCAGCCATGTTTCATCCTCATCCTCTTCATCTTCCTCTTCCTCCCCTTCTTTGGCCTCAACTGCTGCTGCAGCTGCGGCCATCACAGAGAAATTCCTCTCTGTCAAATTCCCATTCCCGGGCCGCTTTGACCTTGGGCCCACCGGCACCGACCATGGGACCTTGGGTAGATGAGTAATCGACTCCGGCGATCTTTTCCGGTAGTGGGTCATCTTTTTATTCGCCGGCGGCGGCGAGGTAGAAACTTCCGGCGATAGAGAAACTCTTCGACGGAGGTTTTTCTTATGGCCATTGCTAGGGACACTATTAGCCTTCGAGAAGGTATCACCGATGAGGGAGTCGAGGCTGTCGAAGTGAGGCCACGTGGAGGCGTATCGGCCGTTAGATTGAACGACCTTAGTCTTCTCGATCTTGTACTTCTTCTTGACGGTGTCGACGCGATTCTTGCACTGGACGTCGGTGCGGTGGAGCTTCTTGGTGTGGGCGTGGAGGGCGTTGACGGCGTCGGCAACCTCCTGCCAGTGCTTCTGCCGGAGATTCCCACGGTTTAGCTCCAGGAAGTGGGACCCCCAGGCCTCAATCAGCGTCCGAGTCGCCTCTTCCGACCAGCAATCCTCCCTGACGGGAAACGTCGGGGTCCGGGTCGAAGTGTAACCCTCCGATTTCGGAGTCTCCGATAAAGACTCTGTTTTTGTAGTGACTGGCAGGGGATGAGATAGAGGCGCTCCGCCGTTCTCGTCGTCAGACATCGAAGCGGTGGGGAGATGGAGAGAAGGGGAATGGTTGGGGGAGGTGGTGGTGGAGAGCGTAGGCGAAGCGGTGGAGGAACGTGACATGTGAGTCAGTCAGTAGGTGTGCCGACGAAGGGTATTTTGGAAAGAAAATTTTGGGCTTCGAAAAATTTAAACGGGTTTTTGAGTCACTGAAGACGGAAATTATAATTTATTTTTAAATTTATTTATAATAATTTTCGTGGGGTCTTCTGTTCCTGTCCGACCCGGGAAAAGTGGAGTTGGGATTTTGGAGGGAAGTATCCAAATCGAATTTCATTCTGTATTTTACACTCATAGTAGAATAGTAGTGATGAAGCAGTAAGGTTTAACACATAAGTTATGCCACTTTGACAGAAACTAGTTGACACATTAATATTTTAGTCATTTTAGTCATTCTGTTTATCAGTTAAAAATATTGACAATAAAAAGAATTTATTTTAATAAAAAATTTGTGATATTGTTGAACAAGTCATTAGTTTAGAATTCAGTATGCATAAAGTGCCAAGTAGGAACCTTTATCATATAATTCGATGTGCTTCTCTAGCTATTTTCTTAAAAAAATAAAAATTGTGGAAATATGGAGAATGTATGAATTATACATGAGACGAGAAATTAGTATGTATTTTATCAATATGGAGTGACAAGTGAACTCAATAAAATGGTGCCATATGTCCCCTTGGATATTCAAACTAGCCAAAACATGCAGCAAAGCCTTTTTAGTAATATAATGACACATATCGTCACGGATCTTTGAATGATATTGACCAAACTTTCAATAAGTCCAAACATACATCAATGTTCGATTTAAACTAAGTACTATTGTCATACCACTATATGGGAGTGATTTGTAATACCAAATCCCGAAGTAGTGTCATCTAATGCCTTGGATCCTCATAAAAGACATAATAGAGCATGCCTCACCATGAATGTAATGAAGTCATTGTTGTTGGGGTACGGCTAATCCCACCTTGGATCCTTGAAATAATCGAAGTGAGATACCATAAGGCGAGCAAATCAACCCACCAAGTGAAACCAATAGATGAGTGCCATGCATAACACTCGTCTCATTATCCGATGAATAGGGGAGCCATATGCACTCAACTTGATTTGATATTCAAAAAATTGGAAGCACGTCATGCAAAGATTTTTTTGGAAGAGGTGCCTGTAGATGTTTCATAGGCTCTTTTTCTTTACAAGCTAACAAACATGTCTTAACTACACACATCGCCCATATATTTCAAGCGCAAGTTTGTACCTAATCATTCATAAGGCAAAATTTCGGCAACTTCTAAAGTGGTTTTAAGTTCCAAGTATGCAATAATTTTTTACTTAGCAAAAACTATGTTCAATTTATCTTTCCACCCCTTGTTTGATCAATCAAGCATCCTAACTTGTGTTCTTCGTATGTGGATATGCATAGGTGGACAACAATTTGACGCTAATCCAATTGTTTTCTATGCAAAAAATAAAGAAATTTCATGACCTATTATTTGATAAAAATCCTTTTAAGCATTTTTTTCAAATTGCATGTAAACAAACTTCGTTAGATTTTACTTGAATTATTTCTTCATGTAAGGGTTCTTTTCACACAAGCTCAAAGAAACAAGAAATAAACCACAACCACGGTGTGAGAAAAGTAAAAGGAACACCATAAATTGTTTACTCGGAACACCATAAATTGTTTACCCAGTTTGACAATCGCCTAATCTGGGAGGCTCAGAGATTAACCCGATTATTAAGCACACAAAAACCTTCCAAAAGAGAGTATAGATGTCATCGATCTACTCACAAATCTCTTAAATCACAAGACCTAATCAAAACACAAGCAAGAATTTCTTGCAACTTCTACAGATTCAAAATTAACCACTATTTCGAGCCTGATTACTATAGCAACACAAATCACATAGATTGACCCACTATTTTTGGCTAGAAACTCATAAGAAATCAAAGATCGAAGAAACCAAAAGAAGACTAGATGTCCAGAGAAGAGAGACTCAAAAAGCCTAGAGTCAAAGAGAAAATGAAAAGTGACCTCAACCATTCCAGCCCCCAAAAGTCTCATAGGGGAGAGGTTTAATCTCAGCCGTCGGTGGAATCCAACGGTCCAGCATTGACTTAAAGAAGCACAATCCAAGTGAAAATATTAGAGCCAATCAGGGTTGCTATGTGGACGTCCATCCGGATTAGCATCCATAAAAGAGTTGCATTTTTTAGAAACACGACTTATACTTTACATTCTTCACCTTAGTTCTCACAAAATCTAACTCTCTTTGGTTGCTTAAGTGTGCTTAATTGACTAATCTTACATCATTGTCCATGTACCTGTAAAAGAATTAACTTGCATCAATATTCTGTAAGGATAAACATGTCTTAAACTTACTTACAGATACTATTTTAGTCCCCATGCTGGATGAATTTTTATTTGGGTAAATTTTAATCAGATATACTTCACCTGTAGACAGTTTTTCTCTAATGAAGTGATACTTCACCTTAATATTTTTGGACCATTCATGATACACGGGATTTTTACTAAGTAATAAAGCACTTTGATTGTCAATAAAAATTGTAAGAGTGTCATACAGGAAGTTCAATTATTTTAACTAGATGCATTCTTTTACAGCTTCAGTTATAGTAATATACTCAGCCTCTATACTAGATAAGGTTACTATAGACTGTAACTGAGATTTTCATGTTATGCAATTGTCGTGAAGTGTAAAAAAAATAAGATGTAGAGGATTTTCTTTGATCTTTATCACCAGCAAAGTCAGCATCTGCGTATCCTTTTAAAGTCAAATTATTTGATCTTTTTTATATTCTAAGCTTAGATTTAATATCCCATTAATGTATCTTAACAACCACTTTAATGCTGCCTAATGTGCTTTCCTTGGGTTGGACAAAAATCTACTTAAAAAACCTATTGCATAAGAAAGGTCAGGTCTGGTGGTTATTATAGAAAACATAACAGATCCTATGGCATTGGCATATAGGATGTTTTCCATCATTTTCATTTCCTCTTGTGTTTTTGAGGAATGTTTAGTTGAAAGATTCATATGAGCAGCCAAGGGAACATTTACAGATTTAGATTTTTTCATGCCATATTTAGTTACTACTTTGTTCAGATATGATTGCTAAGTGAGTGTTAATCTATTCTCAGATCTATCCCTCTTAATAACCATTCCTAAAATCTTTTTGACATTTCCCAAATCCTTCATATCAAAATCTAATTTTAAAAAATCTTTTAGTCTTAAAATTTCAGTCTTGCTTGAGCTAGTTATAAGCGTATCATCAACGTATAACAATAAGTAAACTTCACGTTCACTCTTAGCATTGTTATAGTACAAGCAAGCAACATACTTACTTCTTTTAAAACCAATTTTGATAACATATGAATTAAACCTTTCGCACCACTGTCTGGGACTTGTTTAAGTCGATACAATGATTTTTGCAACTTATACACATAATCAGTTTTATCCTTCACCTCAAGATCTTGAGGCTAAACCATGTAAATATCTTCATCCAGTTCACCATGTAAGAAGGCTGTTCTTACATCCAACTATTCAAGCTCCCAATTGAAATGAGCCACTAATGCTAGGATCAGCCTAATGGTCTTGTATTTTATTATAGGTGAAAAAATTTCATTGTATTCTATTCCTTTTCGGTTAAACCCCTTGGCTACAAGTCTAGTCTTATACCTTAAAGGATCTGTAGGATTGTTCCCCTCTTTTAATTTGTAAATCTATTTACATTGGACAATCATATGATTCTTAGGTTTTACGACTAGTTTCCAAGTTTATTTTCATTTAGAGATTGCATTTCTTCTTCCATAACCCTTTTCCAATTCCCAGATTTTAGTCCTCTGACTATTTCTTCATAAGAAGTAGGTTCAACTTGTTCTATACTTTCACCGGACATTAAGTCAAAATCTATACAACTCCATGATTCATATCTAGGGTTGGGTTTCACCTGCCTTTCCCTCTTCCTTACTAATTGATAGTCCTGAAGAGAAGTATCCTCTATAAAATCAACTTAATTTTCATATTCAGTTTGAGTCTAAGGTTGGAATTCTCCAACTTCACCTTCTTTAGGTTCTCCTTCATCTTTTTGAGGTGTGAGAATATTAGTTTCAATACTATCAAGTTGAGTATTACTTAATCTAGTCAGCTTCACCTCATTTTTAGCTATATTGTTATTAGGTTCTGCTGAAGTATTAGTTTTGCGTTTTAAACATGGCATCTCAAATTCATTAAACTTCACGTTTCTACTGTTAATGATCTTTATGCCCTATACCCATAATACCCATAGTCTATAGCCTTTTACACCTTCAGGATAACCCAACATGATACATTTTGTTACCCTAGATCTAACTTTTCTTCAATTTGTGCATAAGCAGCACATCCAAATATCTTGATATTGGAGAGGTCTAGTTGTTTGCTTGTCCATAATTCCTGAGGTGTTGTAAATCAATGAAACTGGAAAGGAGATATGTTAATCGAATATAATTGTACACACTGCTTCAGCCCAAAACCCTTTTGCAACTCTTGAACTGATCAGCATGCATCTGATCTTATTCATTAAGGCCTTGCTCATTTTTTTGCCACTACATTTTGTTGGAGAGTATTTTTAACAATCCTATGCCTCATAATTCCTTTCTGTTTGTGGAAATTTTCAAATTCAGAATTACAGAATTCAACACCATTGTCAGTCCTTAGAGTTTTTAATTTTTTATCCAGTTGGTTTTCAACCATTTTAAACCATATTCTGAATTTTTGAAAATTTTCTAACTTAGCATTTAAAGAAAAGACCCATACCTTTCTATAATAGTCATCAACAATAGATAAGAAATATCTATTGTCTCCGAAAGTGGGGTGACTTTCAGGCCTCCATACGTTAGCAATGACATAGTCTAAGGGTTTCTTGTTAACATGTGGACCTGTTTCAAAGCTCACTCTGTGAGAGTTCCCAAAAACACAGTTTTTACATAACTCCAGTATTTCAACTAAATCTTTTCCAAGTAACTTTTGATTACTTAAAGATTTTAACCCTTTATTCCCAATATGTCCCATTGTCTTATACCACAATTCAGTTTTATTTTCAGTAATAGTGGGGACAATGGAATCAAGGATACTAATAGTTTTACCTTCAAGGTAGTAAAACCCATTTCTTTTTTATCCTTTCATTATTTTTCGTACCTTGTTGTCAAACATGAAGATATGTCCCTCATCTTCAAGAATCCTTAAGGATATCAAGTTTCTTTTCAGATTAGGAATATATCTTACATTCAAGATTGGCATGGCAGTGCCATCATGCATTTTTATGGCAATGTCTTCAATTCCAACAACAGTGTATGAGTTATTATCCCACATATACACTTTCCTAGGTTCTATTTCTTTATAGTTATAGAACCAGGATTTTATAAGGTAAGTGTGAAAAGTACATCCAGAATATATTATCCAATCTTTATTGACTTCTTCACTTGAGACAATCATAACAGAGACTATCAGCACCAAATTCCATAGTGTTATTTTTTAATTCCCCATTATTCAGCTCTCTTTGTTTCCTTTTTGGTTTAAAGCAATCTCTTTTGAAGTGTCCCAATTTTTTGCAATTGTAGCACTTCTTATTGCTCTTGTCTCTAGACTCTAATCTACTTTTGGATTTCCATTTTACCTTCTTTGTGGGAAAATTGTTCTCTCTTTTCAGTTCTTCCTCTTACAAACATGCTCTCATCTCTAGGATTAGATTTAGATTCATTTTTAACTTCTAACTCCCTAGATCTCAGAGCATCAATGACTATAGTTTGTGTTAGTTTATCCCTTGAGTATTTTATTGCATTTCTGACGTCTTTATTTAAGTCAGGTAATGAATTTAGTAGGATTAAAGCAAGGTCTTCGTCATCAAATTTTTTCTCATTATGTACAAAGCTTTTCACTATGATAATAAATTCACTTAAATTTAACTCCAGTTCTTTCCCAGAGTCCATCCTCAAGCTAAACAGCTTTTCCAAGAGAAAAATTTTGTTTAGTAGTGTTTTAGTTAAGAGCATAGTATCAAAGACAATCCATAGGGCTCTAGCAATTTTGACTTCATCAACTTGTCTCACAATATTAACAGACAAATGTAGAATTATGGAATTATAAGAAATTTCATTCATGTCTTCAATTAAATTTAGTTTTGCCTTAAGTTCACTAGAAAAATTTCAGGATCGTCAAGGGCCTTAGTGACCCTCTATTGAACCAGAATGACTCTCATTTTCTACTTCCATGTTAAGTAATTCCCCTTTCCATCGAAATTTGATAATTCGACATTCAAACCGGTTTTGTAAAATGGTGGCCAATACTCATGGACATAGTGTAATTTTGAATTAAAGATCAATTAATGAGCTGAAACGGTTTTGAAAAAATTTCAGAGATTCAAAGCAAATATAAATGAACCAAATTGAAATAAGAGCAATAATATTTGATACAGAGTGAGTTATCCTTGTAATCAAGTAATTGCACCAAGTTATAGTCAAGAACTTAACTAACACCGTATACTCACAATGACAGAGATATGTAATTCAAGTCACAATATCCATATAAATATGTATTGCATGTATATGTCTTGTCTCAAATATCAAGAACAGAAATTACTATACGGAATCCCAAATATTAAAACGTCTCACCATATACAGTCTTTACCGTAAAAAAGAACACTAAGCTAGTCTCACTCTGAGGTCAAGAAACTCCTCTTATTATCAGGAGATCATAGTTATTGGCTTACCACATTTGACCAAGTTTTCCCTTCCAAACAACAAAACAAAAGAGAAAAAAAAATTAGATCATTCAATTTATTAAAAACGAGAACCTGATCAAACAAAAACGACCCAAAGTATTTTGTTCAGAAACTTGCACCCCTAGAAAAAAATCGGACCAAGAAAGTTTGACCACAAAGAATTTTTTTCGAAAAACTTGCACTCCCAGTGAGCTTGAAGGCTTCGATACCAGTTGTAAAGGATCTTTTCACACAAGCTTAAAGAAAACAAGAAATAAACCACAACCACAATGCGAGAAAAGTAAAAAGAACAGCATAAATTATTCACCCAGTTCGACAATTGCCTAATATGGGGGCTTAGAGATTGGCTCGATTACTAAATACATGAAACCTTCCAAAAGAGAGTACAGATCTAGAAAATACAATCAGAACCAGACTAAATCATCGATCTACTCATAGATCTCTTAAATCACAAGACCTAACTAAAAACCCAACCAAGAACTTCTTGCAACTTCTACAGATTCAAAATCAGCCACTATTTTAAGCTTGATTACTGTAACAACACGAATCACACAAATTCACCCACTATTTTTGGCTAGAAACTCATAAGAAATCAAAGATCGAAGAAACCAAAAAACTGGAAATCCAGAGAAGAGAAACTCGAAAAGCCTAGAGTCAAAGAGAAAGTAAAAAGTCACCTCAACCGTTCCAGCCCCAAGAGTCTCATAGTGGGGATGTTTAATATCAGTCGTAGGTGGAATCCAACAGTCTAGCATCTATTTAAAGAAGCATAATCCAAGTGAAAATATTAGAGCCAATCAAGGGTCGTCACATGGCCGTCCATCCAAATTAGCATCCATAAAAGAGTTGTATTTTTTAGAAACACGAGTCATACTTTACACTTCATGTTTGTTAGGAAAGGAAAAATGGTTCAATACAGATTTATGACTAAGAAAACTAAAAGAAGGAAAAGTTTTCGATTTACATGTAATATTATTTTATGGAAGATTGTGTGATTGAAAATAGGAGAGAGAAAAATATAATGTAATGTAATTGAATTTAATGGAAGCCAAACGGAGGCTTAGTCTTATACAATATCACTTGTCAAAACACTAGACGTAGGACATAATTGGGCCAACGAAAAATTGAACATCAAGCCCATCTGTTTTGAATCCAACGTTATATAGGCTAAGCCAAGTTTATCCAAAAGGGAAAATTTTATATCTAAGATATTAAATATGATTCATATAAAAGTTAAGAAACATGGTTTAAAATTTCAAAAATCAAATAATAATTAAATTTTATTTATTCTATAAATAATTAAAAATATATTTTATTAAATAAATATATTAATGTCATATTTTTATATTATTTAGTCACAAATTATCGTATTAATTAATCACAAATTATTTCTCAATCACGAATAAAAAATTTTATAGGTCACACATTATTTCACGGTACAAATCAAAAAATTTATAGGTTTACAAATTATTTTCATAGTCACAAATCAAAAAAAATTATAAGTCACAAATTACAAATTTTATAAGTCATAATTCAAATTTTTGGGTCACATATTATTTATCGACCACAAGTTATTGATCATATATTATTTATTGATCACAAAGTATCAAATTTATTGATCACAATCTCAAATAATTGGTCACTTAACACTTTTAATTCCACCAGGTACACCCACCTAATCGAATCCACTATGGCACCAACGGAATGCAGCACCACCTTACCACCGTCGCCACCAAAACAATCCACCACGATTTGTGATCGCCTGCAGCACCATACCATCGTTATATCACCAGCATTACCTACACCTTGACCACCTCAACAACTATCATCACTGTTGCTGCCACCACCACCACCTTCAAACACATCTAAAAAATTCACCACCACACCTCTAAAGTCAAACAGGAGAGAAGATTTAAATCGTTGCCACTACCCCTCCTCACTACCATCACCACCTTCTCCTCCATAGTCAAACCACCACCATCTTCACCCAAAATCTGGTCGTCAAATTGGGATAAACACAACCAGAAAAATAAGTGATGTGGTGCAAAAGGAATTGGACTTCATGGTAAAGTGGGACCGACACAAGAAGAAATAATTTGGAGTTGTCCGTTTTTGACGAATTTGTAGTCTAATTTGGTTGGAAACAGGCTGAAAAGTTAAACTCAAAGGCTTTGCTTTGATGTAGGACCAATTCCGGGCAAATTCCTTCGTTTAGGCCTTTTTCCTTTTTTTGGTAATTCTTATTTTAAGTATATATCAATCAAATAAATTCGGATTTACATTCCGTTTGTTGGAAAAGTAATCCTGAAGATTAGGACTATCAATTTCCGTCATTATCTTGATTTTTCCATTTTTGGAAAAAAAATCTTTTTTTATTATTATTTAATTTCCGAATTTTATAGGGTTTTGCTATAAATACGTTGTAAGCCTCTTGAGGCCGCAGATTGATTTGAATAAAATAAAACTTTTCGTGAGTTTTCTTCTTTGTGAGATTTGTTCATCTCCCCTATAACTTTCGCTACGTCAATTGGTATCAGAGCGAGGTTCGTTCCTTCACCATGCCGTCAGAGAGACATCCAGCAGCCCGTGAAGCCCCAGTAGAGGAGGTGAATAGACATGATGAAATCACACAGTTACGTCAACAAGTGGAGTTGTTGAACCAGCAAATCGCTATACTCGCACCACAGCAACATGTGCCTGTAGCCCAACCACTTGAGGATTTCGAGGATGAAAATCCGTTTGCGCCTCTTGATCAACCAATAGATTTGCTAGTTCGACGGAGAGGAGGTGGCCTGGAGGAGAACAGGCGCTGGGAATCAGGATTCAAGGTTGATATTCCTGAGTTCCATGGTGGATTAAGTCCAGAAGAATTCCTGGATTGGGTGACTGCAGTAGAGGAGGTTCTTACTGGAAAACGTGTGCCTCTCGTTGCGACGAGATTTTGTGGATGAGCAGCGGCGTGGTGGCAGCAGACAGTAGTGACAAGATCCCGATTAGGGAAGGTTAAGATTACATCTTGGGATAAACTAAAGAAGCACATGAAGAGGCAATTTCTACCCTACAACTATGTTCGGACCATGTATGAGAGATTCCAGAATTTGCGTCAAGGCATGAAGGCGGTTGATGACTATACGATGGAATTTTACATGTTGATTACTAGGAATGAAGTGATGGAAACAGAGGAATGATTGGTGTCGCGATATGTAGGTGGTCTTCATCCCCAAATACAGGACACACTGAACATGTTTGATCCCGTGACAATTTCTGAGGCACATCAAAGTGCGATACAGATAGAGAAACAGCAGTCCAGATAGAATACAGGGACTTTCACCATAGGGGGTTCTTTCAGTAACCAATAGGAACAGGCAACACGTCCTGGTAATCCTAGCCAGGCTGGTTCTTCTAAGGCAGATCCTGTACAGCCGTCAGCGCGTCCTGGGGGAGGTATCCGTTGCTTCGCTTGCGGAGGTGTAGGTCATAGGCAATCTGAGTGTCCGAAAAATTTACGTAGAGTGCTCTTTGTTGATGGTGGGTATGGAGATTATAAGGTGGTGCCCGTATTTGATAATGGAGATGATGAGGAAGCAGCAGAAGAGGAGAAGTTAGTTGTTGGTGACATGGGGCAAGTATTGGTGGTGAGGCGGAGTTTTTTAACTCCTCTGGACAGCAAGAGTGACTAGTTGCGTAATAATATCTTCCAGTCCACGTGTACTATTGGGAGACGAATCTGCAAGTTTGTTATTGACTCTAGGAGTTGCGAGAATGTGGTTGCTGAGGAGATCGTTAAGAAGCTAGGTCTGTAGAGTGAAAAATCCTAAACCGTATAAATTGGCTTGGTTGAAGAGTAATAGTGATGTTGAGGTATCCCAGCATGCTCTAGTCAGCTTTTCCATTGGGCCTACCTACAAAGATCAAGTTTTGTGTGATGTGGTGGAGATGGATTCATGCCATTTGTTATTAGGGAGGCCTTGGCAGTTTGATCGACACTCGCTGCATGACGGATACACCAACACGTACACTTTTCTATCTAAGTGAAAGAAAATTGTGTTACTACCCGACAAGAGCCCAGTAAAAGTAGTTAGGGACAGTACCAACTTGTTAACCAAAACAAAATTTGAGATGGAGATGGCAAAATCTGGTGTAGTGTATGTGTTAGTAGGCAGGTCAGTCGATACTGAATAGGAGATTCCCCACAGAATTCGTCCATTGTTAGAAGAGTTTCAAGCTTCTAGAGGGACTGCCACCACTGCGGGATATTCAGCATCAGATTGATTTAGGACTGATGCTACTCTACCTAACCGGACGCATTACAAAATGAGTCCTACTGAACATAAAGAGTTGCACAGACAATTGGAAGAGCTTTTTGGCGAAGGAGCACATTAGAAAAAGTCTTTGTCATTGTGTTGTTCCAGCTCTCCTTACGCCAAAAAATGATGGCACGTGATGTATGTGCGTAGACAGTAGGACGATTAATAAGTTTACGATCCATTACTATTTTCCTATTCCTCGCTTGGATAATTTGCTAGATCGGCTTACCGGTGCTTGTGTGTTCAGTAAGCTCGATTTGAAGAGTGGTTACCATCAGATTCGTATCAAACCTGGGGATGAGTGGAAGACGGCCTTTAAGATAAGAGAAGGGTTGTTCGAGTGGTTAGTCATGCCATTCGGTCTTTCCAATGGACCTAGTACTTTTATGCGGGTTATAAATCAAGCTCTTCATCCATTTATCGGAAAATTCATTGTAGTTTACTTTGATGATATTCTGATTTATAGTGCTAACAATGATGATCACGTCCAGCACCTTCGAGAAGTTCTTTCAGTCCTTCGTAGGGATGAGTTTTACACTGCAGTGAAGAAGTGTAATTTTCTAACTGACCGTGTTGTATTCCTGGGTTATGTGGTGTCGAAGGAGGGGTTGGCAGTTGATACATCCAAAGTAGAGGCAATCAGCCAGTGGCCACAACCTAAGACTATTACAGAAGTGCGAAGTTTTCATGGCCTTGCTTCCTTTTATCGCAGGTTCATACCACATTTCAGTAGTATCATGGCGCCGATTACAAATTGTATGAAAAATGGTAAGTTTTAGTGGACTCCCGAGGCAGAGGCATCCCTTTAGTCGATTAAGTAGAAATTGACAACTGCCCCCAATTTTGGTGTTGCCTGATTTTACTCAGCCATTTGAGCTACATTGTGATGCTTCGAAGGTGGGAATTTATGGTGTGCTGAGCCAGAACAATCGTCCTGTTGCGTATTTCAATGAAAAAATCTTTGACCCTAAGTCTCGATATAGTACTTATGATGTGAAGTTTTATGCGATAGTTCAGGCGGTTCGACATCGGCATCATTATTTGTTCCAGAAGGAGTTCATTCTGTATACTAACCATGATGCCCTTAAACACCTTGGTACTCAAGAAAGGTGTCTGCCTGGCATGCTTCTTGGTTGCCTATTTGCAGCAATTTACTTTTGTAATTAAGCACAAAGCAGGTGCTCGTAACAAGGTGGCAGATGCATTGAGTAGGCGACAAACTCTTTTAACAGAATTGCGCGTGGAGGTCCCAGGTTTTGACTCTATTTCCGATTTATATGCTACTGATTCATACTTTTCACAGATTATTCGAAAGTTGCAGGAGGGTGTGCAGTCGGACTTTGTGTGGGTCGACGGGTTTTTTTTCCCGGAAATCAGTTATGTGTTCCTGATGGCAGTTTGCGACTTGAGATAATTCAAGAGTTGCATAATGAGGGCCACATGAGTCGTGATCGAACATTACAGCTTGTTATGGCTTCTTATTTTTGGCCTTCATTGCGCAAAGATGTTGGTAAGTTCGTAGAGCGTTGTCGAACATGTCATCTTGCTAAAGGGAAAGTGACGAATGCTGGTTTGTATATGCCCCTACCTATTTCAACCCAACCTTGGACAGACATCAGTATGGATTTCGTCTTGGGACTTCCCAGGACTCAGTGTGGATGTGATTCTATTTTTGTAGTGGTTGATCGTTTTTCCAAGATGGTCCATTTCATTCCCTGCAAGAAGACGACGGATGTTGTCAATGCGGCACTACTGTATTTTCATGAGGTCTATCGTCTATATGGTCTTCCTGTTTCTATTGTGTCTAATCGGGATACTCACTTCCTTAGTCACTTTTGGCTCAGCTTATGGCATTTGGTCAATACATGGTTGGATTTTAGCAGTGCATATCATCCTCAGACAGATGGTCAAACGGAGGTTGTAAACCATTCCTTGGGTGATTTGTTGCATTGTTTGGTTGGTGATCATGTCAAGTCTTGGGATCAAAAATTATGTCAAGTCGAATTTGCGTACAATCATGCAGTTAACCGAAGTACAGGCTTTAGTCCTTTTCAGGTGGTGTATGGTATTGTTCCTCGTAGTCCTCTTGACTTGGTTCCAGGTTCTATTGCTGTTAAAATGCATGGTAAAGCGGAGGATTTCATTCAACAATTGCAGCAAGTTCATTCACAGACTGTTGATCATTTGCAGTGGCTATTACTAAGTACAAACATGATGCGGATCTTAAACGTTGCCATGTTGAGTTTGAGGTTGGTGACTTTGTTTGGACGGTGTTGACAAAGGACCGTATTCCTGCTCATGAATATACCAAACTTGCTACAACAAAAATTGGTCCATTGGATATAATTGAGAAGATTAATCCGAATGCATATCGTTTAAAGCTGCCCAGTCATATTCGTACATCCGACGTTTTTAATGTCAAGCATCTGGTGCCATTTCATGGTGATAATTCTGATGATGACATTATTCCTCCGCTAGATTCGAGGGTGAATTTTTCTCACCCGGAGGGAATGATGTGGTGTAAAAGGAATTGGACTTCATGGCAAAGTGGACCAGCGCAAGAAAAAATAATTTGGAGGAAATTTGGAGTTGTCCATTTTTAACGAATTTGTAGTCTAATTTGGTTGGAAACGGGCTGAAAAATTAAACACAAAGGCTTTTCTTTTCATGTAGGACTAATTTCGGGCAAATTCCTTCGTTTAGGCCCTCGTTTAGGCCTTTTTTGGTAATTCTTATTTTGAGTATATCTTAATCAAATAAATTCGGATTTACATTCCATTTGTTGGAGAGTAATCCTAAATATTAGGACTATCAATTTCCGTCATTATCTTGATTTTTCCCATTTTTGGAAAAAAAATCTTTTTTTATTATTATTTAATTTTCGAATTTTCTAGGGTTTTGTTATAAATACATTATAAGCCTCTTGAGGCCGCAGATTGATTTAAATGAAATAAAACTTTTCGTGAGTTTTCTTCTTTGTGAAATATGTTCATCTCCCCTATAACTTTCGCTATGTCAATAAGTTACATAGCAAAAACGAGATCAATTCAAAGAAGATTACAATATCCCCTACTTACCCACGAACTGCCGGCCCATCATCCATTTCCAAAATATATACTACCAAAACCCTCATGACCAAGGTCATAATATGCAAATCCATTTTCAAAACCTCTATGTATAATTCATTTCTATATTGCTCTGTCCTTGTTTCAATTTCTATTTTACCCTTTAGAGAATTTTTCATATAATTCAAGAATATGTGGCGGTGCAATACTTGGGGACGTCATTCCCCACAATGGCAATCACCGCGTTAGCTCCTCCAACTTCTAGCCCGACCCCTCCTCCGGCCAAAATTTCACTACTAGTTTCAAAACATCTCAGGCCCACAAAGGTAAGATGGTCTCCAGCGACGACAATCTTCAGTGGCAATGATCGTGGTCCCTTTGTGAAGGGAGAGTAGAGAGGCATAAGAGAAAGATGATATAGAAAATGATTAGGGTTTGAATGGGGTAGGGCGGTGTGGGATGGGATGCGTGCGATTTTATAAATTAATTAATAATATAATTATTAATACTAAAATTATTAATATTTAAAATTTTAATTACCATATGATTTTTGAACAAAAAATTGTAAATCTTAATTTTGAAATGTGAAATATAAAACTCTTGGAAACTGTAATTTTCTCTATCGAATAAAAAATAGCTTTTTGATATATTCATATGGGCTCTTATTTGACCAATTTGGCCCAGTATAATTGACTTTTCACTTCTAATGGATGGTTATAAGGTTCAAAGTTCTATTATTCCTTGTAAAAATAGGGTAAATTGGACATATACATTAGTCTACAACCAAAAATAGAAAGATATTAGTCAGTATAACTAAATTGAAGTACAACTTTAATGGACAATATAATTATTGAGCATTTAAAGATCGATATTTTTCTAAAATCAATTCAATTTCTTGGAGAGCTAGCTCATACAGTTGCAACAAATGGCATTTATGCAAGAATAACAAGATGAGTTCGAGAAATTGTTTGCTAGTGGCGTTGGTCCAATGTAAAAAGCACAACAAGTTGGTTGTGTTGATAAGTGGTCTTTGAGCATCAATTTGCACGAATGTTTGAGTTAATAACCACAAACTTTAACTGCGGTAATTGGATTTGCTTGCTTGTATGAAGCTCGTGATTTAGCTCAAAGGGGTCTGAAAAATTCTTCTACGAACAATGGTTCGCAATTCTTCAAATCTAATAACTTTACGCCAATTGAGAAAATGACCCAAAAAAATAGAGGAGAGAAGGAGAAGAGGGCTATGCTTCAAGTGTAATGAGACGTTTTATCCATGTATCGTTATCGCAAAGCGTGTTTAAATAATAATGACGTTTATTGCAACCTCATTGTTCATTTATTTATTTTCTTTTTGTTAACATTTACATTTCAAGTGGCCCTTGTTTAGCTTCGATCAAAATCATATTTTGGGTAGATTTTAATAAAAGTTGATCAAATATATGGTTGAAAAATTGTGAATGACGTGAAATATGTAATTAAAATTAATTATTAACTTTGATTTAAATTTTGATTCGATTTTTTTGAGCTGAATCAAACATAGACTTCATTTAGTTTGAATTAATCTGGCAAATAACTTCACAAATCAAAGTAACATAGCTAATCATTTAGTAGGATAGGGTCTTAATTTGGATATCTAATTATAATAGATTGAAGATATATAGTATAAATTTTCCCTATGTCCAACCTAAATACAAGTGATAGGGTTAAGGTTGTTCCCAGCTCATGGCTTATACTCCGAAGATTAACATTCAAACTATCGAGTGAAAGGACTCGAATTTTGAGCATTTCACTTCACTAGCGAGCTAACGTTATCTTATATCAATTGTGCTGTAAGTACAGACAATTTTAATTGAAAATTTTGACAAACAACACATGGCATGGAATCATTGGAAAATGGAAAGAAAACAAATAAAACAGGCTGAAGGCAAACCGATTCCACCATGTTAGCATTTGTATGAATTCGGTAAGAAATTTTCTATATTTGAGGCTTTTTCCCATCTATATAGGAATATGGTAGGTGCTTTCGGGTAGGGATAGAGATGCATGCTAACTACTAAGTGCTTATATGTCATTGGATATTCGATGTGGTATAGGTAATTTGCTTTCTTCAGCAGCATCGAGATATATTCCTTTTTGTTTTTTTAGATCTTTTCCATCAATATTATAGAGTCAATTCCTAGAATCACTTTTATCTAAAGGAGGCAATCAAATCGAGTAGCTCGTTGACTTGGCTCGAGAAAGCTCGATTCATGGGCAACTCGGACTCGTTTCAGGAAAAGTCTAAGCACGAGCTGAGTAGAGCCAAATAGTGATCAAACGATTACTTTAAAATATGTGGTCATTTGGTCAAATTTTAAAGGTTTTTCATCTTTGTTCATAAACCTTTAAAAGAGAGCCGATGGCATCTATATTTTTTTTCTTCTTATAACTTAAATACCTTAAAACTTCACAATTTTTCTCACAACAAATTCATCGTTCTCTTTACTCTCTCTACTATTCCTTCATTATTCAATTTATTCTACAATTCTTCTATTCTTTACAATTATATTAGAGTTCTCATAAACATACATTCATTATTACATAATTCACTTACATTCTATAAATTTAATTACATTCAAATTTCAATTCTTATATACATCCTCTCAATTCTTTCCTCTACACTATATTATACGTTATCCAATTTATACATTTCATCTCTATTTATAATTTCATCTCCATTCATAATACACATGAATCTTCATGATTTCGTTAAGAGCTTATTCAGTAGCCAATCACATATGATGTGACAATCTCAATTTCTCAACCATTTGCAGATCTCAATGACATCCACATCCCTGGTGATTTCTCGGGAATGGACGACAGTGATGATACTCATAGTAATAATAATCCAATTAATTTGAATGACATCAATAAAGATGTTGGCGAGGCTAAACTACAAAGTCCTGATGCAAGAGATAAAAGAAAGAATAAAAAGCATGCTAGGAGCACTATAAATTGATTACAACAGGTCATATTGTTGACAAAGTCCCAGAATGCAAAGCAGTGTGTAAATATTGTCAAGCACGATTGGCATAGCAGAAAAGTAACTGTACTATCCATCTCAATCGTCACTACTCCAAATGTACGGTCGAACATGGATTTGTTGGTAGATCTCAAACATAACTAGCCTTTGGTACTCATTCTACTGGTGGTTTTTCAACATAAGCACATAGATGTATTCGCAAGATAGGACTAGTGATGGAATAGTAAAGTTTGTTGTTGATGCTTAGTTTCCACTAAACATAGTCGACAACGAGTGTTTCGTAGCACTTGTGAAAGAATATTTCCAACCAAGATTCATGAGTGATTTACACTCATTATATTATGCCATTGATTTCATGATTTTGCTATCTTGGAGAGTATATTAGAATTGCTAACAAGTGATTTTGGCATTGTTCTATAGATTGATGGAAGTGGAGAAAACAAGAGCTAAAAGAGGCCAAAGGAAGGAAATAGGCAAAAGTTAGTGAAATTGGATAAAATGTAAGAGATCCAAAATTCGAGGATTAAAATGCAATTAATCAAAAGTCGTGTCGAAACTCGCGATGAAGATCTGAGAGTGCTAGGAGTCAATTGGATGAAGGAAGGTGTCAAAGGGATCAAATTTAGTAAAAATATGATCACAAATCATTTTCCAACCAAAAAGTTACGCGCTGGAGTTTTGGTCTCACATTGAGACTCATTTTTGACAAAGAAAACGATCGAATTGGAGAATGATGCTTGAAGCAACGTTGTAGCCCTTTTAATTATATTTCCAATGCATCTTGAATCACTTCAATTGGATATTGAACGAGAAAGTTATGTTGAAAATACTAAAAGATGCACAGAATGCCGTTTCGGGCGTACCAGGCGCCGCAGCGCCCATCGTGAGCGCTGGGCGCCCATCTTGCTGAAAACAAGCAGAAAGTTAGTGCCTAGGTGCCACTGTCGCAGCGCCCAGGCGGTACAGTCCGATACAGAAGAAAATTCTGATTTTATTATATTTTCTCGGCCCAATTAGTAACATGTCGTTCCCTAAATTCCAAGACACTATAAATATACAATTGAAGACCTAAATTAAGGAAGAGCCGCACACTAAAAATCTATGGGATCAAGCCACGCACGAGATTTGGAGACGGCAAAACAGGGAGTCAGTTGCCCAAAAATTCTGGGAATTAGAGAGAATCTGGAGAGGAAGAGCCGACAACTTCAAGAGGATTGAAAGAAGTTCAGCCGACCAAACGCAGTAGGAAGGCAGAACTCAGAATTTTGGCAAGTTTACTTCTTCAATTAATCAATTTGGTGGATGGCTGGACAACCTTGAAAGAGTCAAAGGGCAGAAACTAATTGAGAAGCGTGGAAAACAAGGGAAGAATCGATTTACTCGTTTAATTTATTTTCTTTCTTCTTCATGTTTAACACTATGATTTGTATGAATTTAACGTCTTTAATTATGCACTGAACAAATTACATAGGGTTGATGTAACCGAACTCAATATTATGGTTTGATGAAATTCTATAATTATTTAGTTTAATTTTCTTGTATATATTTAATTGTATCATGATTTTAATGCTTTTGATTGCCTGATCAAAAATTGGATGATTTGATGCTCTAAATTTGCCACTCGGGAGAGGAAAATTTAGGCGTGATCTAAGATTGATACAACATAGAATTTATAGGTTTCGAGAGAAGGTATAAATCCATGAAGCTTACTCCACAAAAGAATCGGGTCTTTTATAAATTCGTGATTTTCAATTTCGAACAGAGATGTTGGAATTGGGGTCTAAGGTTAATTTCTAATCGGTGCTCGAGAGAGGGGGTTAGAAATACATTAGAGTTCTTGCTTTTAAATAGGGGAAAATTAATCGAAGTAATTGGAATTCATTGAATCATAATTGAGAGTTAGGTGAAATCAATCCCTAGGCCTTCGCATTTGATTATTTGCATTCTCCAATTTTATCGCATTTAATCACGTTAGTTTAGTTTAAATCGTTCATTCATAAAACATTAGTTCAATTATACATTCATCTAAATAAAGTAGAAATTGCATAATTATAGTATTTAGTGAAAATTAAATACAATCCCTGTGAGTTCGACACTCTTACTTCAATACTATATTACAAAACTTGACACCGTACACTTGCGGTTAAACCACGTTGCATAAAACGCGTGGCAAGTTTTTGGTTCTGTTGTCGGGGATTGATTCATTCGATTTCAATTGATATTATTACCAATCGGCGTTCATTTTATTTTAGATTTTTATTTCTATCGAAATTTTTATTTTTTTTATTCTATTCTTTTTGTGTCTATCTTTAAGAGTTTCTTTGTGGTTATTTTCAGCTGTTTATGCGAAGAGCGAGAAATCTAGACTTACTACCTATTGATCCTGAATCAGAACGCACATTGCGCATTCTCAGAGGCATACAAAGAAATGAACGGGAAGCAATGGCAGAACAGGATGCTAGAGCAGCCAATGAGGATAACCAACAACGGGCTATTGTTGACTACATAAGGCGGGTTGTCAATGACAACTATTCTAGCATTACATGCCCAGCAATTGCTGCAAACAATTTTGAATTGAAGCCAGGGGTGATACATATGGTGCAGCAAAATTAGTTTGGGGGTGCTGCAACAGAAGATCCAAATGCTCATCTTGGATCCTTTTTGGAAATTTGTGACACGGTGAAGATGAATGGGTTACTAAAGATGCAATTAGACTTCACCTATTCTCTTTCTCTTTAAGGGATAAAGCGAAAGCTTGGTTCCAATCACTACCGTATGGCTCAATTACAACTTGGGATGATTTAGCTCAGAAATTCCTCACCAAGTACTTTCCACCTTCTAAATCAGCTCAACTTCGCAGTGAAATTAGCCAATTCAAGCAACTCGACTTCGAGCCATTCTATGAAACCTGGGAAAGATTTAAGGACTTGTTTAGGAGATGTCCTCAACATGGGTTCCAGAAATGGGTGCAAATCAAAATATTTTAAAATGGGCTAAATGGACAGACAAGGACTATGGTAGATGCAGCTGCGGGAGGCATTTTAATGGCTAAAACAGCAGAGGCTGCCTATGCTTTATTGGATGACATAGCCACCAACAGTTACCAATGGCCAAGTGAGAGATCGAGCGTAAAGAAAGTAGCAGGACTTCATGAAGTGGATCCCATCATAGCAATAGCAGCTCAGGTTGCATCACTCACAAATCAAATAGTCACGGTTACCACTCAAGGAAATCAACAGAAGGTAGATTCAGTCATGAGTACTTCTTCATCACACCAAGAGAAAGAGGTTGCAAACGAGCAGGCCCAATACGTCAACAGTATAAACTACAATCAAAGAAGAAGCTACCAAGCTAATCACTATCATCCAGGACTGAGGAATCACGAGAACTTGTCATATGGCAACAATAGAAACACACACCTAGATTCAACACTCAGAATTCTGACGGGAAACCACCCTTGGAAGACATCCTTGGGACATTCATTTTTGAGACAAGATCACGCTTCAACAAAGATGAATCACGATTGGATAATATTGAAACACATGTCCAACATGGGAGCCACAATGAATAATCTTGAAGTACAAATTGGTCAGTTGGCTACCTCAATAAAGTCTCAGCAACAAGAAAAATTTCCAAGTGATACAGAAGTCAATCCATAGGAGCATTGTAAAGTCGTTGTATTAAAGAGTGGCAAGCAAGTTGGAAAAAGTGAACTCACCGAAGATAGCAACCCCACATCTGATAAAGAGAAAGAACAAGTAGTAGAAGAGCAAGAAAAGCAGGCCAAAGGAACAAATAAGGCTCACAGACCTTACTCCATATCCTTCCCTGACAACCCACCAATTCTCACACCACCACTTCCATTTCCACAACGTTTTCAAAAGAAAAAAATTTGATGATCAATTTGCAAAATTTTTAGATATTTTCAAGAAAATTCACATTAATATTCCTTTTGTAGATGCTTTGAAATAAATGTCAAATTACGCAAAGTTTATGAAGGAAGTAATGTCAAAGAAACGAAAATTGGAGGAATATGAAATAGTAAAATTTACAGAAAAATGCATCACTATTCTTAAAAAAAAAACTTCCTCAGAAGAGAAAAGATCCAGGCAGCTTCACTATTCCATGCACCATTGGAAGCTCTTCCTTTGAAAAGGCCATCTGTGATCTAGGAGCAAGCATCAACCTAATGTCGTTATCAGTATTCAAGAAGTTAGGCCTCAAGTCAAGCCAACAACAGTGACTCTATAACTGGCTGATAGGTCCCTCACCTACCTACGAGGTATTATTGAAGACATGTTAGTAAAGGTCGACAAATTCATCTTCCCAACTGATTTTGTGGTACTGGATATTGAAGAAGATCAGGAAATCTCACTGATTTTAGGCAGGCCATTTTTAGCAACTGGAAGAGCATTAATTGATGTGCAAGGAGGACATTTGACATTGAGAGTTAATCAAGAAAAGGTGAGGTTCAACATCTATCAAGCAATGAAGTACTCGGACGACACTGACACATGCCACATGATTGACTTCATTGATTCTACTGTGAGCGATGAGAAACTATATATTAAGGATCCCTTGAAGCAGTGTTTGATGTTTAGTTCAACAAAGGATGACATCGGCTCTTTTGGAGAATATGCATGGAGCAAAGACCTAGTTGATTGCATATTGGCTCTAGAATCTACACCAGTTGAAAACAACCAATCACGGTGTGAAGATATTCAAAAATCAGAGGATAAAGAATGCAGTGAAACCAGTAAGATTGAACTGAAGAAATTACCAGATCACTTTCGCTATGCATTTCTAGGAGATAATTCTACATTTCCAGTGATCATTTCTTCATCAATCACCAGGGACGAAGAGGACAGATTATTGAAAGTGTTGAGGGATCACAAGGCTGCTTTGGGTTGGTCGATAGCTGACATCAAGGGGATAAGTCCTACAGTCTACATGCATAAAATCCTCATGGAAGATTCTTAGAAGTCATCCATCTAACATCAGAGGAGGTTAAACCCAGCAATGAAAGAAGTGGTTCGAGCAAAGATACTAAAGTTATTGAAGGTAGGAATCATTTTTGTTATATCAGATAGTGAATGGGTCAACCCAGTACAGGTGGTACCAAAGAAAGAAGGGATGACAGTAGTTAAGAATGACAACAATGAGCTAATTCCAACTAGTACAGTAACCGGCTGGAGGGTGTGCATTGATTACAAGAAACTGAACAAGGCAACTAGAAATGATCATTTTCCTCTCCCGTTCATCGATCAAATGTTGGACAGATTAGCTAGCTACTCTTACAATTGTTTTCTTGATGGATATACAGGCTACAACCAGATTGCTATAGCACCAAAAGATCAAGAAAAGACAACATACACCTGTCCCTATGGACCTTTTGCCTACAGACAGATGCCATTCAGGTTATGCAATGCACCAGCCACTTTTCAGAGATGCATGATGATGATCTTTGCGGACATGGTTGAGGACATTATAGAGGTATTTATGGATGACTTTTCAGTGTTTGGCACTTCTTTTGATAACTGCCTTCACAATCTCTACTTAGTGCTGCAACGCTGTGAGGAAAAGAGTTTAGTTCTAAACTGGGAAAAGTGTCATTTCATGGTACAAGAAGGAATTGTGCTAAGCCACCATGTTTCAACAAGGGGACTGGAAGTAGACAGGGCAAAAATTGATGCAATTGCAAAGCTACCACCACCCACCAATGACTAAGGCATTCAAAGTTTCTTAGGGCACGCTGGATCCTACGGGAGATTTATCAAAGACTTTTCAAAAGTAGCAAAACCCCTATGTAATCTTTTAGAGAAAGACACAACATTCGTATTTGATGAAGACTGCTTACGGGATTTTGAAACCATAAAGGTTAAATTAGTCACTGCTCCAGTGATGGTAGCACCAGATTGGGATCAGCCATTTGAGGTTATGTGTGATGCCAGTGACTACGCAGTAGGGGCGGTTTTGGGACAACGGAGTGATAAGATTTTTTGGGCAATCCACTACACCAGAAAAACTCTTAATGGAGCTCAACTAAATTACACCATAACAGAGAAAGAAATGCTAGCAGTAGTGTTTGCATGTGACAAATTCAGATCCTACCTCATTGGCACCAAAGTGATAATTTACACAAACCATGCTGCAATCCGTTATCTCTTTGAAAAGAAGGATGCCAAGTCACGCCTAATTCGATGGATATTGCTACTACAGGAATTTGATGCAGAGCGGAATAAGAAAGACCGTGAGATGTCGTCTGAGTGAGAATGTCGTTGCAGGCCACCTCTCACGATTAGAGAATGAAAAGGTGGTGGATGACAATCAAATTCGAGAAACTTTCCCTGACGCGATCTTGCTAGCTATATCAACAAAGATCCCATGGTATGTTGATTTTGTTAATTACTTAGTGTTTGGAAGATTGCCACCCGACTTGACCTTTCATCAAAAGAAGAAATTCCTCCATGACGTCAAGTCATATCTGTGGGATGATCCAATATTGTTCAAAAGGTGTGTTGATAGAATAATCAGGCGGTGTGTCCCTGTGGAAGAAACACAATCAATCATGCAGCATTGCCATTCCTCACTTTATGAAGGTCATTTCGGCCCTACGCGTACTACTACAAAGGTATTGCAATTCGGTTTCTATTGGCGGAATCTGTTCAAAGACTACTATACTTTTGTGAAAACATGTGACCATTGTCAACGTACTGGAAATATTTCAAGACATTATGAGCTACCATTAACTAATATGCTTGAGGTGAAATTATTTGATGAGTGGAGTATTGATTTCATGGGTCCGTTCCCACCTTCTTTTGGTTAGGTATACATTCTCCTTGCAGATGACTATATATCTAAATGGGTTGAAGCCATTGCTACACCAACAAATTATGCAACGGTGGTTTTGAGGCTTCAATAGAAAAATATCTTTACTCGTTTTAGTACACCTAGGGCAATAGTAAGTAATGAAGGTACACATTTCTGTAACAAGCTATTCAACTCTCTTCTAGCTAAGTATAATTTCAAGCACAAGTTGGCACTCGGTTATCATCTACAGTCAAATGGGCAAGCAGAGGTGTCTAACAGAGAGATTAAACATATTTTGGAAAAGATAGTGAAAACCAATCGAAAGGACTGGTCTTTCAAACTAGATGACACTCTTTGGGCATACCGAACAGCCATTAAAACACCAATTTGAATGTCACCCTACCGTCTGGTATTCGGAAAAGCTTGTCATTTGCCCGTGGAATTGGAGCATCGAGCTTATTGGGCTATGAAAAAATTGAATTTAGATATGAAATTGGCCAGTCCACAACGCTTGTTGCAGCTTGATGAGTTGGAGGAATTCTGGAATGATGCATACGAAAATGCAAAGATATACAAGGAGCGGACAAAAATGTGGCAAGACAAGAGTATCCTAAGGAAGGATTTCAAGGCAGAAGAGCAAGTTCTTCTATTCAATTCTCGCTTGAAAATCTTTCCTGACAAGCTCAAATCTCGGTGGCCGAGACCATTTGTAATTCGTAAGGTGTTCCCTTATGGTGCAGTGGAGTTAGTAAGCATGGATGGGTCTACCTTTCAGGCAAATGGGCATTGCCTCAAGTATTACTATGGAGAAGAAAACAGGGATGTGGAAGAAATTACCCTTGATGAACTAACTTAATACCACGTTCACGTCCAGCTAAAGACGTAAAAGAAACTCTTATTAGGAGGCAACCCAAGTTCTATTCCTTAAGTTTCTTTTCATTATTTAGACATGTAATTTTCTTCTTAGGCAAATTTGGTAAATTCATTTTCTTTTTATTTTGTAGGGTTATACTCAAAAATGGTTGCATCGACACTCTAGTCAATATGGGAGGGGAATACGTTGGAGGTATTTATAATTAAAAAAATTACCTTTTTCAGAAAAGTTGGCGCCGTGGCGCCCATATTGGGCGCTGCAGCGCAAACTCCTAAAAAAATAATTTAAAAAATAAAATAAAATAAAATTCAGCAACTCTGGTGCCGTGGTGCCCAACCCTTTTTTTTAAACATACACACGGTTCCTTATTTTTTTTATCTCCCTATCCCCAAACCCTTTAATTCTTTTTAAACATACACGCGTTCTTTTAAAATGCAATTTTCCTTCATTTGGCTTAATTTGAACTCATAATGGTAATCTTGTTTGGGACTACGTCACACTATCATTTTTCTTTGTTGGATTGCGTTTTGGTAAAGATTGTGTGGGTTTTTGTTTAATCTTCGAAATTATTTTGTTGTATGCCTACAATGTGTTTGTTCTTCTGCCTCTTTGACATTCTTTGTCAATGTTGGAATCTATGTTAGAAGACTTTGCAATTTTCTATGGGCTTGAATTTTCCTAACTACTAATTTATTGTCTTGCCCACAAAGTGTTCGATAAATTTCACCAAAGACTTCTTTTGCGCTATTCGTGGGATATTTTTTATGACCTGCATTAGGCTTTGTACATGTTTATTCTAGCCGCCCACCACATGTTCGATATATTGTTTCATTAAAGATTTTCATGTCTACTTGGGACATACTTCATTTTCTGAGACAAATTCATTGAATTGGTTTAGGTGGCCGGTTAACTTCACGTGATATTGGGAAAGAACACTTACTCCATGTCTCCTCAAAATAAATCCAAGGTCACTGCCTCTTCCTCTACTACAACGTTTGATCGAAGACGATTCATTAGTTTCGAAGCAGATGAACGCTATAAACACAGTGTGGTACATCAAAATTGCATTCCTGAGAGGGGCCTTGAAAATTTTCTGCCAGATAAAATATACAGTTTGGGATGGGAGAAGTTTACCGAGCAACCTACTGCTACATCCATTTCTTTGGTGAAAGAGTCCTATGCCAACGCCATTGAACACGAGAACTTCAAGGTCTTTGTCCGAGGTTTTTGGATCAAGTTTGACAGTGCGTCAGTTAACAAGTTCTACCACACACGGGATATACCCAATGATGACTATTCTCGACTCCGTGATGAGGGGGTCAATCCCGAGGAGATAATTTGCACTATAGCTCATCTCGGTACTGAATGGAAAGGATCAGCTAGTGATGTAACTCACTTCCCTTCCTCTGGTCTGATACCTAACTATAAAATCTGGCACCACTTCATATCATCCAAACTGATCCCCAGTAGTAACACCAGCGAGGTCACCAAAGAACGGGCCTTACTGAATTTTATGATTCAGAAAGGGTATTCTATTGATGTTAGCCGAGTCATTCAAAACAGCATTCTTCGCATCCTTGCCAGGCCCTCTACAGGCAGTTTGGGTCACCCCTCTTTGATCCATGACCTTTCCATACACGGGAGTGTTCCCGTGCGAGAAACTGATGAAGTGTTACACCCGAAACAACCACTTACACGAGAACTCCGTGATAGGCGTGTGAGACATCAGGAAGTGCCTAGCTCTTCTCAGTCATCTCATCCATTACCTCCTACACCACCACCTCCAAAACCTTCTGATGCTACGGGGGACATCTTTCGACGTCTTGAAGCCATGGATTTGCCCATGACCCGATGGCAGGATGGCATGCAAGTACAAATGAATCATCTACAATCCACCATCTTTGACCAATTTCAATATCAGCATGCTTACATGGCAGTCATGGCATCTGCACATCCCGAGCTCACTTCCACTTCCTTCACACCCTCCTGCTCCACCCGATGGCGAGGAAGATAGTTGATGTCCTCACTGAGGTATTTTTCTTTCCCTTCTTCCATTTTCACATTGAAGGCAATGTGTTGTTTAAGTTTGGGGGAGTGTATTTTAAATTGTCTAAAATTGCCTAATTCTTTATTTTGTGTGATCGTTTTTTAAAATAAAAAAAAGTTTCATTTCGTGTTTTGCATGCTTGTGTGAGTTAGATAGCCTTGCCGGCGATGATGTATACTATTAAGAACATGTATTGGTTTATGGATTATGGATAAGTTATATGTGTGAGTTAGATTTTTGCTTATTTGTGTCAAACGGAAATTATTTTTGCACGTGGGTTGATTGTACCGTTGTACATGAGTAGGTTGATTCATGTTTATATTTGGATTAGAGAATTTAGATGCTAAACCCAAACAACCTTTAAACATCATTACGTTTAAACCAGATATAGGATGTTTGGTAGATTAAGCTGTTACAGGGAAACTTGGAGATAAATGTAGATTCCGTGTGTGCTAAATTTTGTGTGGATTTTCTGAGACTAATAGGATGAAAATTGGGTGAAAACCTTAAGTTAGAGATCGATTTTCGAGAATTGGTGTTTAATAAGGGGCATTGCACTAATCATTGCATAAAAAAAAAGATCCCAATGAGGACAACTTTAATAATCTTATTGTGAATCGTCTCTTCGTAATCTTGATGACTCAAGTGATTAAGCCCGTAAGGGTTTAAAATTTGGTGCCCTAAAATCGTCTAATTTGGGAGTTATCAGCCTAAAGTTCACTACAGGGGTCATTTAGAAAGCTTAAAAGAGAGACGTCTACATAAAGGGTGTTTAAAGAATAAATTTATATTTTTAAAAAAATAAAGAAAAGAAATTTGATATCACATGCCTTGATTAAGTCCCGAAAACTTGTTTTAGAGGATTAGACCTTTGATAAGAGGTTAGTAACTTGGTTGATTCCTAAAGGTTGAAGCAGTCAAAAATAAGGAGAATCCTCATCTATTGATAGGTTAAACTGCAATAGTGAAATCTAACCAAACTTGAGCGGTGTAAGAAATTTGTATTGAAAAATCAACTTTAGAATACACCTTGGGAAGAGAAAAGAAAACAAGTTTGGGGTGTGTGAATCCCACGAGCGAGGCAAAGAAATATTTGACTTTTAAAGTCGGGAATTGGGTCAATTTATTATTGTACAGCGTTGTGCTTAACTCTCCACACACACACACCCGTTTGCATTGAATAAGCGAGAATTTGACGTGTGCATTATAGTTTTGAAGTAATTCATGAATTTGACGCTATTTTTTTAATCTTGAGCTACAAATGCAAGGTGTCTAACATAATGTTTCTTTTAAGTAACTGTCTATTTTAGTTGTGCTTGTGTGTTTGTTTTTAACAATCTTTAGTTTGGTGTTTGCTCAAGGACAAGCAAAGAACTATGTTTGGGGGTGTTTGATGAGCGTAATTTACTCATTAAACTAAAACTTCTAAATCACGTTTTTTGATTTGTTCTTGGGCACTTTTGAACGTTTTCATGTGTGTGTTTGTGTGTTTTGCAATTTGGACAACTCTCGAAAAAATACCACAATTGGGAGCCTGTGATAAGCAAAAATGATGATAAATGAAATGGAGCATGAATAAGCAAGTATTGAAGAAAATCGGAATGGAAAATAAGCTTGGAAAATAGAGTGAAGTATTGCAAGGCAGTGGCACTGGCGCCACAGCGCTGAATCTTATTCATGCTCCATTTCATTGATTATCATTTTTGTTCATCACAGGCTTCCAATTGTGGTATTTTCTCAAGAGTTGTCAAAACTGCAAAACAACACGAACACACACATCAAAATGTTCAAAAGTGCCCAAGAACAAATCAAAAAATGTGATTTAGAAGCTTTAATTTAATGAGTAATTTACACTCATCAAAGATACATAGGGCTAAATCGAAATACTTTTCAATAGTGATACTATAGATTATTTTGTTAGAACCAAAAACTTATTGATTAGTAATTTACATGAATATGGTGTTCATATCATTTACTTTAGATTTATAGGAACGCATAAGTAAATTTGAAAAAAAAAAAAAAAAAGGAGTTCTACAGCAACAACTACCCACTACATATACCGACATTGGGTGATTCAAAAAAATTTATTGCTTCAAATTTTAAGTTTTTAGGTCAAATTGGTCAAATGTGGATGGTAGTTGAACGGTGGCGAGTTGCCAAGTGAAAATTTTCAAGAAAAAAGTTAAAAATTAAATTTGTTTGCGATGTTGTCTTAAATTGATAATAAATGTTCCAAGTTTTGTGATTTAACATTTTTGGATCGATTTATTTCAGCTATGAGATTTTGAATGAATTAAAGTTAAATTTTTTCAATTAAATATTTTCGTGTCAAGTATGATTATGAAGTGATATTGGTAACACCTCAAATTTTAAGTCAATAAAATTTAGAGCGTGATAATTTGATATCAGTGCATAGGTCTTTTTTTTGTAAACTTTTTTTTTTTATTAGTTTCAAATAAATGAATTTTAATAGGAATTTGCCAATTAGAAAATATATTTTAAGAAATTTCTAGTTCTCACTTATTATTTGAGCTTTCTTGATTTGCATATACGCAAGATTGAAAAAACTAAATTGTCTAAAAAGAGTTTTGACTTAAATGGTCCACTTGTGACCCCCTTTCTCGTCTAAAAGCCTTTTGGTTGCGTGTTATTTAACTCAATAAAACGTGCAAAAAAAAAAATTCAAACCATTTCAAATTTAAGAAAGTTCTACTTTTAAAAAGTTCTATTTTGAGAAAATTCATATTTTAGGAAATTCCAAATAAGAATAAAGTATTTTTATAAGCATTAAGAGTTTACAACACTATAAATTTTTTAAAGTCTAAAACATATAATCCTTGGCATGTGACACTTACTATTCGACCACTCTCCGATTGATTCAAGATATGAAATGAAATTTTATTCTTTTAGCATGATTATGAGTTATCTTACGAAACATGTGAGCTAGCATATTAACCTCTCATAATTTATTAATTGAAGATTTTCACATTTTATATGAATATTGATCATGGAAGTATGTAATGAGATAGATTGTCACTAAAATATTAAGCAAAATTAGATTTATATGTATCATATAAAAATGCTGCCAGTTAAAAACGTAAGGGAGCCCTACAATAATTAAAACAAAACAAAATAATTGCCAAAAAAATATAGCAAATAATTATCAAAAAATAAGAAAATTTGGATAAACTTACCTAAATATTTAGGCAAAATTCGAGAAAACTACTAGTTGAAGAAAAATACATAAGTTTGAATTAAAATTTAGATTTAATTGTCTATTCAATTATAATGGACTATCAATGAATACTGTTTAGCAGCAATTGTTCAATACTTTATCCAATTTGACGATTTTACATTTACAATTGTAGTGACTAATAGGCATTTGAATATGATAAAATTAATGAATTGGGATGTATAATTTTCTATTTAGATATTGAGTTTAAATCCATTATGCTTACTTGAGGTGGATAAAATTTAGATTAACTTATTTTTATATATTTTTTATAAAACGATTTGACAATTTGCAAATATTAAAACATAAATCAAATCAATTCAAAGCGGTTTGGTTTTGTTCAAAATCAAAACTTTGACGAATCCAAGTGGATTGAGCGATTTTGGTTCGATTTTGAAATTTGACGATTTCATTGTTTAGCTCTACCTCCGTTACCTTTGGAAAGACTATGGCCCATAAAAATTTGTTTGATGTTAGAATTGTTGCTCTTCCTAAGTGATATCTCACTTATGCTCGAGCCTCGAATTCGACAGTCTTTCCTTGTCTAGAGTCTAAGCTTTAATTGACTTTCAATCTTCTCCCCTGATAACACATGGCTAATCATTCAGTGGGATAGGTTCTAAATTTGGATATGTAATTATAACAAATTGAAGATATATTATCCAAATAACATTGAAATATAAGTTTATAAATTTCCATAATTTTCTGTCCGCTCAATCTATGTTTAGAAATAGGATAGAAATGAACGACAATGGAAAGTCTACTCATGAACTATCGAAATCCTTACTGAACAAAATGTCCTTTCTATTTATAGCTGTAGTCACTTTCAATGTGTACTTTGATTAATCATGCTCACCATTCAAACTTGAATTATTCAACTATAGCAAAAAACAATTTGCTTGCACCCACCAATGCCAAATGTGAGATCCAAACCTAATCACGTCTCCCACCTTGAAAAATCCATTTGTGGTATTCGATGGGTGCCAAGGGCGTGCTATAATGAATTGCGCATATTTTTACTTGCATTTGACTTTGTTAATTCTTAATCTAATGGCAATACTCAATACATTTTTGTTATTGTCAATGGTACATTAGTTCATACTACAGCTTGACAGTGGTTCATCATCTCATTCTCTTGGGATCAGTAATGAATTCAGGTGGTGGCTAGTTAGGATGGATTCGTCGGATCAGTCGGGTGTCGGCCGGCTGTGACTGTGAATCTGTGATGACAGTAACAGATTTGGGCTGAGACCTGGCTGTGATGCTATTGGGCAGTTCACAGTTGAACCTCTCTTCATTTTTTTATTTTTTTTAAAGGGTAAAATTCACAATTAAGGTATTAAGTATGGGCAATGCAATTTTCATGTCTAAAGTTTTGAAAATGCAAAAATCAGGTTTTCATTTATTAAATAAATAGATTTTATTAATTGAAAATAATAAAGTCACATATATACCATTAATGGTCACATATTCATAATTATAGGTCACAAACTTATTTATTGATCACGTATTATCAAAATAACTAGTCACAGATTATTTTGAGACCACGAATGATAATTTTTATAGGTCACGATTTATTTAATTGGTCATAGATGAAAAAATTATAGGTCACAGTTTATTAATCAATCACGTATTTTTGAATTTGTTGGTCACAATTATCAAATTTTAAGGTCACGGTTAAATAATTGGTCACACGTAATGAAATAGTTGGACACAGATAATCAAACAATCAGTCACAGGTCAAATAATTGGTCACATTACATACCACCACCACCCTCACCCCGTCGCCACCGACACTACCACCACTGTCAGTTCCACTAATAACAATAACCACTCAATTTCCCCGACACAACCAAAACACCACCACTACCGCTCCCTCAACCAAAAAAACACCACCATTCCTACTTGCATCACCACCAGCATGTCCACTACCCCAACACCACACAACCACCACGATAGCATCAACACTGCCAGAGGTACCACACACATTACCACCAACACCATCACACATTCAACCACAGGCAGATCACATAGACTCGCCACTAAATCCACGGTATCCACCACACCACCATCAACATTGTCCACCACCACTAACACCTCACCTGCGACTGTTAGCGCTCAATGTCCGGCAAGATATTGCAAGGATCATGATTCTCGCAACAAATCGCCGCTCAACGTTATGCAAAAACTGGTCGCCATATTTGATCTAAAAAGCGGGGGCAGTGATTCTTCTCCATTCGTGAGAGGAGTGTTGCTGCACCATCAAAACTGAGGAGGTTTCTTCCAAGACTCGCCTTCATCGTCATCGTCGTCGTGAATCGTCACCGATGATTGCGACAATGGTGTTTCAAGATAGAGAGAAGGGAGAGTATGAAGACGGTAGAGAGAGAAAATATAACGTAAAATTAGTGTTGGGGAAATTGAATTGAGAGAAATTAGTATTTAAATTATTAAATCAAACCTGATTTTTGCATAATGAAACTTAAACCATGATTTTTGAGCTGTGATGTTTAAACCCCTAGATTTGTGTAATTTCCACTTTTTTTAAATTAGGCAGGCCCAAATTAAAAGCCTAAATCAGTGAATCACCCATGGACCAGATTACTTACTAGTTACCACTACCAGAGGTCCAGACTCTAGAATCAGTTTATTTTTTTCCCAATTCTTGATTTCCTTCTCATCAAAACCGGTAGCCAAAGAGATCGAAGAAGAGCAAACTTTTCTTGAGTTCTTCCCCCAATTCCTTTCCGTCAAACCGATCACCTGAGTTTACTGATTGAGCTAGTAGCTGTAGTGGCGTGAATGGTGAACCCACTGGTACGATTCACCATTTTTTTCTAGTCTCTCGTTCTCTAAGTCTCTGACTCTCTATCTGTGATTTTCTTTGTGCAATTTTTCATGTATTTATAAATTATACAGATAACCACCTATATAATGGTCCAATTTTTGGGTTGTTGATGAATTTAGCTTCGGTTTTTATTAAAATATTGTGCTACTTTCGTGTAATTCAGTGCCTGATTATGTGATTGAATCATTGAACTTGCTTGTTTTGATGAAGCCCACTTTATGATTTTGATAATTAGATCGACGATGTTTATTATTTTTATAATTTTGATCCTATATATTATTTGATTGCAATGCTAACTTGTTGCAGTTAGTAAAAAAGGGTGGAAAGTAATGGGGGGAAATGGGTTGGATCATGAAATTTTAATAAACGATCAGCCTTCGACCAGACCGGACTTTTTTTTTATCATTGATTGTCGACGATCAATGGTCAAAGTCAACATCCTCCCTAACTGAAGATTCATGCTGGATTCACCCCTGCTTGGGATTCATGTCGTTTCAACTAAGGCTAATATCTTTTTTATCACAACACCAATACATCTCAAACATTATTTAGTAATTATTGGTGATGAGACTTTGCTTCCTAGATATCCTATCCTTCATGTGAATCATGGGGGGCATTTTTCTCATTGATGCAACTGAATATCATTGCAAGCATCAAGTATATCATTCCAACTTGACCATTGACTTTGTTGTCAATAAACTAGTTCAATTCATGAATGAATTGAACGATTACCCATGGTCGACTACCGTTCACGCCCTCTCGTGCCGCCATTGATGCACTACCTATCATGGTCTTTTCCTTCGCTAACATTCACCTTTCATACATCATACTTTTTGTGATGCCAATTGAGTTGGATATTCGCACTTTGACTAGCATTTGTCTAAATTTTTTTGGCACAGTCCTGTTATTTCAAGTTCTCGCAAACAAAATTCTGTAACTCACTCATCCACTAAAGTCGAGTATCGTTCTATTTGCAAGGATTGAGTCAAAGATCCTTTGACTCAAATCTTTACACGATAAAACACATTGAACGTTTATTTTAATATACGGAAATGATAAATTCACTCTGATTATTTGCGATGATAAAGTTGAAGCCACTTCTGCGCCATTTTATAATTTTTATTTCAAAATAAAACACATTGAAACCGTCATTCACTTTGTCTATCACTATATTTAATCTCGACCCCATGTGTATCTCACGTATCCAGTACGGACCAGCTTGCAAATGACCTCAAATATCACTTTTCGGTGTTCGATTTCACCAACTTTAGTTCAAGATTGGCGTTTCAAAAATAACTACCTTGTAAGGATATATTAAAAAATAGAAAGAAAGACAAATTGATATGAATACAATAATAATAATATTTAAATATTTTATGATTGTTAAGGAATATAATCACACATCGAATAAAAATGAAAATGTAGACCTATTTTTAAGGATTTGTGCTACTCCTACCATAGTAAAACTTGAGATTTCATTTTAAAAGGTTAACCTTATTATTAGGATTCGTTCAAACCTTTATATATTGATCTATATTTTCATCTTTATTCGATAAAGGATTATATCCCTTAACAATAACTATCAAATATTGTAGAAAAATGTAGATATTGTATTGATTTATGTACCTATTAAATATTGTGGTTATCCTATATTTCTTAGGCAACTTACAAAAATACATCTAAAATTATGAGCCTTTTGATAAATCATATGAAAGTATTTTGGAAGCAAAAAATACAACGTAAAATTAAGTGTAAATAAATTACATGACATTTTTTTATAGACATGATGTCTCTGTTTAAAGTTAAGCTCCACTTTTTTTATTAGAAATGACATACAACGTCACTTTTATTAAAAGTGATGTTTGTCACTAAAAAAAGTAACAAAAATTTCAAGAAAGTGATAAGCACTAAAATAGTCATAGAAATTCAGAAAAATTAACATCACATTTCACTTGTACATTTTAGGAACACAACAACCAAATAAGTTTGAAGTGATAGAAATTAAATAGAAAAAAAAGTGACTGGCACTAAAAAAAAGTTATAGAAATCAAAGAAGTGATACATTCAAAAAAACGACATATGATCAAAAAAGTGATAGAAGATTTTAAAAAAAAATTGACAGAAATTAAAAAAAGTGAAATACATTAAAAAAAATGACACAAATTTTAAAAAAATGATAAATACAAAAAAAAAAAAAAAAAAAAAGAAAAAAAAAAAAAAAAAAAAAAAAAAATTTAAAAAAAAAAAAAAAAAAAAAAAAAAAAAAAAAAACAGGAAAAAAAAAGATAGAAATAGTATGATGGTGATTTTTTTCTTTTTTAATAACAAGTATATATTTTACTCTGTTAAGACGTTTAGTATAAACTAGTCAAAATTGAATATGCACTTCACGTTATTCTAAAATACTTTATAAGTGATGTAAAAATAATATTTGGTACCAATTTGTCGGAGGATTTGATGAGTCTCAGACGAATTAAAAAAAATAAAATTTAGCGTAAAAATTTATGAGAAGACAATTGTACTCAAATTGTACTTTCAAAACTCAATTTCTATTATTCAAATTTTTTATAATGATAAAATACTATAAATGAGTAATATTTCTATATTACATTTGATACATAAAAATTAATTGTTAATACACAAATTTAAACATCTATTAAAATTTCTAAATATATAAATATGAATAAATTCATCTATAATAACTTTAAATTCATTTAATTCCAGATTCATCAAGTGAGAATTCATTGAATCTAGGTTAATGTAAATGTTAATTAATTGAAAATTAATAACACAAATTTCATAAATGATAATAATTGAATTTTAGGAGAGTTAAAATCGTCCAAAAAATGATTCTCTCTTCACGTGGAAAATGATGGTTTGTCTTTTGGAATTGGGGACATTGAATTACATTTTTAGGAGGTTTGGGACTTTTAGGACGTATTAAATGATTTAATTAGTTTAAAAGGGTATTATTCAATTTAGTTAGTTTAATAGGACATTGAGCCTAATTTACCCATATTTCTTTTTTCAAGAAAAAAGGTAATTATTATTTTGAATTCATGTTAATTAATTTAGTGGTAGATGTTAAATTCAGACTCTAAAAAGATGGTTTTTGCATCGAAATAAAATTTGATTTTGTGCTTGTAATCCATAACTAGATTAGAATCGTTCGATTCTAAACTGGAATTGAATTAATTGAACCGATTAATTTTGATTCGACCCAGTTTGTGGAAAAATGACAACTCCAATCATATTTGGAGTATTCAAATGTTCAAGTCGGGTATCATAAGTTATAAATCCCATTTAAATTGTGAAATATCGAGGTATTTCATTACTTGATTGTATTTCTGTGCATCATGTTTAATAAAATATTTTTAAGCATCATATTTCGTAAATCAAATGTAAAGAAGGTTGACTTGATTTTACCTCGAATTAGAAAATAGTATGATGGTGATTTTTGTTCTCTTTAAATAATTATTATATATTTTACTCTGTTAAGACTTTTAGTAGAAATTTAGAAATAGCAAGAATTTTCAATCTATTTATTTGATCGAAGATGAGATAACTGTAAATTATTCAATTTAGAACATCGATAACATTCGTGAAGGCAAACCAATCAAATTAAACCCTCGATATTCAACGTTCACAATGCAACCTACACCACCAATCTCATTCTCTAAATTTGAACGTATATTTTAATATAGATTGAGAAGATCGTACCAACGTCGGAGCCACTGTTGCCACGTTTCAGCACCATATGCCACGTCTCCAGAAAGTATGTACTCTGTCATGAAGCTGGTCGTCCTCTTCAGAAATTGACTGCATCAGACGAGAACATCATCAATGGTTTAGAAAACATTCCAAATATTTTAAGACTAGCATATTGCTCCAACATGGACATTGTATGGAGAGATCCTTTATTGAACAAAAAGACAAGAATTTCCCTCCAATTTCCTAGGTAGAGTAAGTTGGGAATGGCACTAAGATAAGAAAACATCTTTTGTATAAAATGGGGTTCTTAATGACCAACAATTTCCTCAATGCATGATTTTTATGATTTTCTTAGCAATTTTGTCAATTATTAAACATCAGATATGATTGTTTTGCAATGAGCCACACAGCATAGAATGAGATCACACTGCCCCCCAGGGCACATCCAAGTTGGCGGAACAATCATATTGGGGGGCTCTGGAACCAAGTGTGGGGAGTTCGATTCCTGGTTGGAGCAGCCAAGTGATGTAATAACCAAAGGAAGGGTTGTAGCAGCTTGGTGATGTAATAATCATGGATGAGGGTCCCTTTGGGGAATGAGTAAAAGTCATGTGGGAACTTGGGAACCAACAAGGGCACAACCTGCAATTTACCTCCACTAGTCACTGAGGGGCCGGGGGCTAGAGGTCCAGGATTTAGTCCGGCTAAACTGGGACACCTGGGTTATCAAAAAAAAAAAAAAAAAAAAAAAAAAAAAAGATCACACTAAAAATTGGAACATCTATTATCGTTTCAATCTTGAGACAACATGCCCGGCCCTAAGGCCAAGCAACCAATGCAAAGGCCTAGGGCCTCAGAATTTTGGATAGGCTCGAAAATAGAAAAAGGGCTAGATAGACTACAAAGCAACCAACGACTTCCTTCTCTGGTTTCAACCTGGAAGAGGAAAGCATAAAAGTGTTTTCTTCCCTTTCTTTATCTTTCTCTTTATATGTTTTTCTTGGAGATATTTGTTAGGCACTCTACCTTGGCTGTCACTACCATCGCGCCTTCCACCTCCTTAATGCCTCCTAGATTGTCCTTCATGACCTTCGATTCCGCTACCTCATCGCCGAATGCCTAGTAAGTTGTCAATTTCCTCACTGTGAAGATATGGTTCACCTAACCCCACCACCTAATGTTGTGAGTTGATGGGAGTGAGGTTGACACAATAAGGTCTTCCCTTCCTTTTGGCAGAGGCATGGTCTTTCTTCCTACCCCTTCATTATGTACACTCTACCATTTTTCAAATAAAAAGGGGGCAGCTCTCAGTCTCTTGAACACCCAGCAGTAGGAGCTCTCGTTTTTCATAAAAGGGTGGTGGTTCTTCATTGGTTTTTCCCCTCTCTCTTTGGAAGGCAATTGGCATAACATGGGGCTGTTCCTGAGCCTGAAAAAACACCCATAAATCGAAGAAGGAGCTGCTGAAACGAAGCAGAAAAGCTGGACAGATTTTCGGCCAAAGAAGGGGAGTATTCTTCCGGTTTATTTTTCTTGTTTTTGCCTTGAATCTTGTTTGTTGATTGTTGGTTTGGTTGTTTGAACTCCTAGGATCCCCAACAAACTGGTATCAGAGCTAGGAGGAGTGATATTAGTCCAAAAATCGATCAAAAACCAGCAAGAAATCACCATTTTCACATTCTAACCGAATCTGAAAAACTTGATTTCCGGCCAACCGATTGACTTTCCGGCGAAATGGACCATGGAACCATGACCAGCAGGAGGAGGCGCACCCTGTGGTGGGGCGCGTGACCGGCGGCAGCGCGTGGCTCCGGCGGCGGCTCAGGCGGCCGGACCTCCGACGAGCTTTTTTCGGGCAGTTTACTCATTTTGACGTCCTGAACGCACTGATGTCGTTTGTTTTTTGTTTCAGATTTTACAGAAAAAATTGGACGATTTTGCCCCTACCTTGACGTCTACGGCAATTTGGTTCAGAAACTTGGTGGTATATTTACTGTTTGTCAACAGTAGTTTGGTAAGATTATTCCAAACTCTCCGTTAGGTTAGGTTTGGTATCCTTACCGGTTTATGCATGGTTATTGCTTGGTTGCTTATTTGTGAATTCTGTTGATTGAATTCTTGTGATTAATTTGTAACCTGGAAGCATATTTACCTGCTTTATATACCTGTGTTTCGTGAACGGATTATTTCACTGTTGTGCTTCATTTCTAAAAATTGTTTTTAAAAAACTCGGTACTCAGTTTCATATTGATCATCTGGAAAAGAATTTTTCAAAACCTTTTTTTGTTGTTCCACGAGTACAGGCCACCCTTTTATAGAATCTATAATGGGTTCGAGGGTCGAATTATCGCAATTCGATGGAAAGGGGGATTACTCGATATGGAAACAGAAAATGAGGGCCATTTTGGTCCAACAGAGAGTTGCTAAAGCTCTTGATGATCCCGCTACATTTTCTGATGAGTTAAAAGCTAAAACAACTGAAATTGAAGACATGAATGAAATTGCTTACAGTTATATAATTTTGCATCTATCTGACAATATTGTGAGACAAGTTGATAGTGCTAAAACTGCTAGAGCTTTGTGGATTGCTTTAGATGCCCTGTTCTTAACTAAAACTTTACCTAACAAAATATACCTGTTGGAGAAGTTGTTTAGTTTTAAGATGGACCCGGGGAAGGATGTCGAGGGGAATTTGAGTGACTTTAGCATAATTGTTAAGAGTCTAGCTCATAATGATAAAACATTTGATGATGAGGATTTAGCTGTCATATTGCTAAACTCTTTGCCCGAATCTTACAGAGAAATGAAAAATGCCATAAAGTATGGTAGGGACACTCTCACTCAAGCTATTGTTTCTGATGCTTTAAAATCAAGAGAACTTGAATTAAAAAGAGAGAACAGAATTCATTCTCGTGAAGAGAGTCTATTTGTTAGGGGAAGATCTGAAAAGAAAGAATTCAACTTCCATAACAAGAAGGGGAGAGGAAAATCTAAAATGAGATCCAAATCTAAAGATAAAAGCGGTAAGAAATGTTATCACTGTGGAAAGTTAGGACATTTCAAGAAAGACTGCTTTGATTGGAAAAGGAAACAAAAAGACCCGAACAATTCTGATGTTGATAATGCTGCTATTGCTACTGAATTTAATAGTTTGCATGTCATGAATGTGTCTGAAGAAGAATTTGACAAAAATTGGATTCTTGACACAGGGTGCACTTTCCATAT